>NW_028279405.1:0-68483 GCF_059751315.1 Micrasema longulum | reverse complement strand
TAAAATACTGGGTAAACGACTTAACCTTAAATTTATTTTAAAACTACAGATAAATAACATTTAATGTGACTAAGTGTATTTTGCCAGTTTACAGAGCGTTAAATTTTTTACAAAACTGCAACATTAATGTCAAATCAGCAAATTGCTGAGTTGAAGTTTTTGCCAGTATACCCACGATATGTAACATTCCCATAGCTCGATTAAGTGATTACGGATTGCTCATCTATTTAAGAAATAATATTAATGTTATAATTGTTATTTATTGTTGTATTCTTCAAAGAAATTGTAAGTTTTCATTTGATATAGTCAATTTGTCAACAAAACATTAATAAAATTTGGCAAATTTTCAAACATATTTTTCAAGCAGTTCAGATATGAAAAAAAAGAGCAATTGAACTTTCAAATTGGAACTTTTATGAATCCTCCCATACAAAATTATGTTCTTGAAATAGCTTTTACCCTTATAAATCAAATCCGTCTGATAACGTCAAGACAGCACTAAAACCAATAACTAATGAAAAAAAAATTAGTGAGTTTTGCTATCAACATTATTATTCCTTTATCCTGCACTTTATGGTGCAAATAGCACTGAATTGTTATTCTTACCGCAGCGTACATAGATTTTTCTCGAATAAAGGTACCAGCCCAGGAACAATAAAACTTTTAAAAGAAATATTTTAAGTCAACATAAACGCAAATCTAGCCCAAAACCTGAAACATGCTAGGCAAATGGGCTATAATCATCGATTTGTTTATTTATTTATACGCTATATATATATTATATAAATTCATTTTTTATACCTGCATACATGAAGGCGGGTATATTGCTTTAAGGTTATTCCTTCTTATCGTGCCGAACCTCAGTTTGAGTAAATACGCACATATACGAAAACATTTTCCTTTAAAATAAATTGTAATCGATTTTGTAAAAAAAAGTATAAATCTACACTATAAATTATTAATGTTTTGAAAACTTATTATTATTATTTCATTTGCTTACTTGTATTTTTATTTAAAATTATTACGTGTCATTTTGTTGTATTTTATGAGTTTATGCCTGTATAATATTTTATTAATATATTTATTTAGGTTTATTACTTCAATGATTGTGTTTATAGTACTGATTTAACACGGATTTATCCAACGAGTTTGAAAAAAAATGCTTTTGTCGTATGTAATTTTGTATATATTTTAATTTAAAAAAAGTACCATGAGGAGAGGAAAGGGCACAGGAAGTCAAGAAGGAAACGCACAAAAAACTCAATTAAGAAGAAAGTAACATTTTAATAGTTAAATGCAACTTTGTGATCAATTTGTTGATCCGGGATATAACAAAAGAGTTTCCCACACTGACAACACTAGATTAAAAACTAAGGGCTCCCTGATCGTCTTCCGAATTACAAATTACTTAGGAGAGTGAACATTAAATTGGGTTATTCTAAGGTTGTTCAATGATCTCCCACAAACCATTATTAACATGAAAGATCTTTAAATAAAAAAATAAAAAAGGACAGAAGAAATATCTTCTAAATACTTTATAGTGCCTGTCTATAAATAAATCTATATAATATAAATAAAATCGTGTAAAATAAACCTGTAATTAAAAAGAAATGTATCCTACCAATGAGTCTTTAGAATTAGTGGGTTACAAATTGTTATTTACATTTTTAATTATTAAATAAATGCTGCTCTGCAGCACTGAAACTGAAAAAAAATACGAGCAATGAAGGGTCATCTCTGACATTAGAGGGTAAATTATTCCACAATTGAACAGCTACTACCTTCTGAAAGAAAACAAAAAGTGAAGGATAAAAAGAACTGCGAATGCGTATTGAAAGGGTTCTCTCGTTACTTTATACTCGTAGGACGAATCTTATAATTCAAAACGATTTTATTGAATGCCAATGGAATGTCTAAATGTTTGTAGACAGACTAGATTTCACTTCCCAGGGAGTTATGAATACCTAAATTTGTTCCAACAGAGAAAAAAAATATTTTTAAGAAGGGAATACGGAAGTATTTGCATTTACAGGGCTTATGATCTGTCACTGGCTGGTTTAAGTGGCCACATTACGCACTGTGTAATATTCAGCATTCTGCCTATGTCACAAAAAATTTAACTTTACCAAAGTAAACAGATGGAACCAGCCAATGACAGGTCATACGCTCTGTAAACGCTTGACTTCCATATTCAGTTCTTGAAAATGTTTTTCCTTTAGGTTGCAATAAATTTAGATCCAATAGACCTATATTAAAATTCCTTGGTAAATATATCTTCATAAACATGTATGTGAAATATCTAGTTTGGCAGTCTCCATTATTTACGTTACTCCACTACCTGATAACGAAGAGGATGTAAAACCACCCTCTATCACCTCCGGTATAAGTCATAAAAAAATCTATTTTCGGTTAAAATATCAAACAACATCAATCATAATTCGACGCGACACGTGTTTCGGGGTTGTGAAATCACACGTGTCATTTTAGATATTTTATTACCAAGGTGAACCTGGCATTTTATTAATATTGAAAGATTTATGAACGCTTATTTTTTAAAATTTTGATAATGGAACATCAACCAAGTATAAACGGAATAACCTTATTCAAACAATAAACAATATATTGTTGTATTCTTCTTCTTCACGTGTCATGTCGGGTTAAGACGTTGACGATCACTTGGGAGAAAGCTTTCCTATCCTGAAACAGCTCCTCCACAGTAATAATCCTGGTCCATGCTCGGATGTTTTGAAACCAGCAAAGCTGTTTTCTTCCGACCCCTCTACGTCCCTCGATCTTCCCCTTTACGACAAGCTGAAGTATGGCACATTTATCACCTCTCAACATATGGCTAAAATATGAAATCTTACGGAGCTTAACAGTAGTGAATAGTTCTCTATTAGTATTGGCTCTACGTAATACTTCATTGTTGGTTATCATATCGGTCCAAGATATTCTTAACATTCTACGGTGAATTTACATTTCAAATGCTTCAAGGTGGTTTATAATAATAACTTTTAGAGTCCGAGCCTCTACACCTATATATTTTTAAAACAATCACAACTCGTTAAGTTCATATACAATGATAATTAAACAGCAGACCAAACTTCTGAGTTTTGAGAGAAGGCATTTGAGGAGAATACTCGTATAAGGCATAATAAGGTTCGGTTTCATAACTAACATTGAAGTCCGAGAACGGACCCAGCAGTTTCCAATAACGAGGGGTTTTTGAGGGTGAGGCGTTCTGTGGATACCTAAGGAGAGCCTTAATCCAAGCTGCCTCTTCTTCACACCTGAGGGCTACTGTCACGCGCCGTTCTGGTAGGCCGTCGATGACGATCTTCCAGCTTTATTCGGTAGAAGTAAGGAACGCGGGATTAACGTTGGAGGAGACGAGAGTGCTGGCTGGCGATAGGTGTCTGGTGATGTCCACACGCTTCACTTAGAGGTGGATGTGGAAAAAAATAAAATAAGTTGTAGATGTTTGTCAAATATTCCTACTATCAAAACATTTATATTAAGTGCTGTAGAATATTTAAAGTTCATCAAACATATTTAAACTTACTAGTCTAGAGATTTTTTGGTGGGGCACAAATTTTTCAAACAGGTTTGTTTTATTGACAATTTTTTTAACGATATTTATTAAATAATATTTTTAGTATGTCTTTTTAGTATGTCCAAATGTTTGCAGACAGGCTGGATTTTCTCCCAAGAGTAATTTAGACCTTAATTTGTTGCAACGAAAAAGGAAAAATTTTGAGAATGGAGCACATTACACAGTGTGTAAAGCGGTCACTAAACCTACCGATGACAGGTCATAAGCCCTGTAAATGCATAGACTTCCATATTTCCTTCTCAAAAATGTTTTCTCTCTCTGTTGCTATAAATTTAGATATTTATTTAACAGAGATATGCAGTCAACAATAATTATTAAATTACATAATTAAGATAAGGTTGAAAGACAAACCAGTGAAGTTTCTATATAATAATCATACATATTAAATTGTGGTACATTTTGAAATGTGTGCATCCGCATATACACTTATGTAAAAGGACGTGTTTGTGTATGAGAGTAAGTGGACATGTGTATTTGTATGCGAGTAAATGTACAGGTGTGTTTATGTGATAGTAAGTGTTCAGGTTTTTGTAAGCGTGTGCATAATTAAAAAGCAAGTGGGATTGTATCGCAGCCAGATAGAACTAGACTTATTTTATTTTTTAATAAATTAAGGGGCTTGTTAAATATATCAATGAATGAAAAAAAAAATTGTAATTTGAACAAAAACGATAGAAGAAAGAGTGTTGTGCATAGTCAATGCTACAGACTGGCAGAAATATTGATTTTTTGTAACGCAAAAGGGGATATTAACATTTTGGAGATAAGGTTTGAAGAGTCTACTGTTTATTTAATAATTAATATAAATAGCACAATTCCGATAAAGTGCGTCAGTTTTCAAAGGTAAAAAAAACATTTTGTTTAGTAGATTGGCTATACGTGTAAAGCGTTTTATTGTTTTAATAATCTAGGATTTTGAAAAATTTCCGTTGAACATTTTCAATCCTTTCAATTTCAACCTTTCTTTGTTAACAATTTTTTTCTCCGTGTCAAGGCAGACGAAAAATACAGTTCTGTGTGTGAAATAGAACCATAACCCTGGACGAGTGTTTTTGACTCGATGGCTACTTCAGATAAAACTACTAAAAACATGAATTGAGTGGAGATAAGTCCACCTTTGCATTAGTTGGCGCGTTTGCCTCACATATTTGAGGTCCTGGGTTTGTTTCTCGAGAAGTATACAAAAAATATATCTTAGTCATTACGCGGAGCACACCGATCAAAACTGCTAAACATATTTTACGTAATTAAACTAAATATTGAGAAAAGCATTTTTTGAATAATTTTATTAAGTAAATTTGTCCGCCTCGTAGTGTTATGGTCAGCGCGTTTGACTACCATGCAACAGAATTCGGGTTCGATTCCTAACATGCTTGACATGAAGTATAAAAAGTATAAAAACGTGATTTTTCCAATGATATATTGCATAGTCCTTGGACTGGCACCTGAAGCGTAAAATTGATCTCTTACCTTTATGTAACAAAAAACAACAATAAAATCAAGATACGCTGCGATTGGTGTATCAATGCATTGTCCTATGCACCGCTACGTGCAGAAAGGGAATAATTATGGTGATAAAATTAGACTTTATTAATGCACTAATGAAAGAATCAAATTGAATAAAACATTTAAGTTTGTAAGTGAAAATTCTTAATGGAAGTTCATTGTAATTTATTATAGAAATAAAAAAAGAGTGATACTGAAATCCACAAATTCGGAATATCCAGTGACCGGTTTCATCACTTTCGCGACATATTCGAAAATGGTATTTTTATTAAAAAATTCAATGTATCGAAACAAATAAACATGTAATGAACATATATATTTTTTATTTATTGATTTTTTTCCAATATACACTAGAGGTAAAACAGAGTATTAAAAAAAAGAAGAATAATTGCACAGCAACGAAATACAGATAAACGGTAAGAATAGTAAACAAAAAAATCCCACGAAGACCTGGCTTGTTCGTAGGTATACAAGAAATGTTTATGAATTTTTGCTCCTAAAATAAATAGACAGGAAAATATTTTTGTGTCATATAAGAAAGAGAAAAAAAAATTTAAAATACTAGTCTCGAAGATGTCACGAAAGTGATGAAACAGGTCACTGGATATTCCCAATTTTGGATTTAAGTATCAATCGTCTTTTATTTCCATAATAAAAATATGGAATTAAAGGAAGTCGTATTAGTTCAAATTTGATATTAATAAATAGTTTTTAATTTCAACCCTTTTTCAACATCAATAAGGCGAAATTTCCCTGCATTTCTTTTGGCTTCGTATCACGAACTTATCGATATTTTTTGTGACCATAGGCCATTTCGCTGCGGGTTCGCTCGCGCGTTAGTATGCTACAGTACTTGTCTTAGCACAACTCAACTGGGGGCAACGCTACGCGAGGAATAATAAGTCCCTAGTCCCGAACCTTCATTGTCCAGCCTCCCTTGACATCCCGGCTTCGGGGAAATAAACGAAATTAGGGGAAACGGGATCGAAGGACCAGAATAAAGAATAGAGATAGTTTATTGGGGATGCTGGCGGGCATTAAACAGCTTTGGGAGCTAAATAGAACCACTGATGAATGAAATCCGCAGCTGAGTTTGCAGGCTCTTGATATCTTGATTCGTTTACGTTAACTCAATACATTATACTAAAAGCTTTCCTTTTATTTCGTTGTTTTTATTCAGCGTCTTGATCGATTGAGGCTATAAGCAAATACAATTTTATTCTACTCAGTTTTTTTATTGGTTGACTCGACAAATGTTATGATAAGCAAGACCAATATCTCATCTCAACAGGGACAGAAAAAAAACATTTGGGAAAGGAGTTTGGGGGTACGAATTTTTATTACGAATGAATTATTAAGCAATAAAGACAAATTATTATGGTCCCTTTTTGTTGCACATTTCGAACCAGAATTTTCGATGAAGGAGTATAAAAATAATTTTGTAATAACATGTTAGTAATAATTTGTTGTAATAACTTTTATAACAGTCATAGAATTAAATTAAACCAGCCAATTTTAAAAAAATCAATCATTAACTTTTTTTTCTTTATTTGTGAATGCTGTGTTCACATGTTATTGATTAACCATATCTAAAATAATAATTTGTGATTATTTTACCAATGTCATATGTATTGTTTATTGTTCGTGAGCCATAATGAATAAAATAAAAGAAAATACAACTTTTACTTATGTTTACTTTTAAGTTATGTGAGTACTTAAGATTTATCAACAATGTCTTGAGTTTTTCTAAATTTTTGTAGACAAGGAGTGGATTCAACCCCGTAGGTAGCTGTTCATATTAACATAAATATTACAACAGGCACGAAGAACATTTTACAGAAGAGAATATATAAGTCTAGGCATCTACAGGGTTTATGACCGGTCATTGGCTGGTTTAAGTGGCCACTTTACATACTTAGTAATAATCACCATTTTGCTATATTTGAATATCTATATTCTTTCAATTGCCATCAATTCAATTTTTTCCTTCCATTCATTTTTTTCTAAATTGAAATAAACGGCACTTGGCGCCATTTACATAAAAGTTGCATATACAATAAAATACATACATGTAAGTGGAGTTATAAGTAAAATATAGTACTTAAAACTAATTAATACTTAACAGCTATTTACAAATTAAGAAAAAAAAAAAGATACATAGTTAAAAAAATGAATTACCAGTGATGAAAATATTGATAAAAAAGAAAATACAGGTAAACGTCGTTTTCCGTCGTTTGGCAGATACACGTTTACACGTTGTTTTTTTCTATTACCGTGTACGCGAGCAGCCTATTGAGTGTGTGAAATTGTTTTCGAGTTAGTTTTTGTTTTCCTTTAAGTAAAATAAAAATATATGATTGTATTATTTATTTAATTATAACAGAAATTTCAAAAAATATTAAAATATTTGCAGTTTATGCTATAACTTATACTTATATAAAGAAAGGAAGCAACAATCAAAGCAAATGAAATTGGATGTTTTTTTCAAGAAAATAGGAGAATTTAATTTAGTACCGACGAACTGGTGAGTTAATATTTATTATGAACAATTCATTATTTATATTAAGATATTATCATTTATTTTGGAAACGAATTTAATGCATATATATAGAATATGTATTAAATAAACATACTAGATGGTTTTTAGAATTTCGACACGTAACCTAACGTCATATTTTCCATTTTATTTGTGTTCATTTTACGCCGATTTTTTTATACGCCGGTGTCTCTCGGAACAGAACCCCGGCGTAAAACGACGTATACCTGCATTTGGTCAAATAAATATTTTGAACCTTTAAAATAATACATTTTGAGTTTGTTTTAGTTTCTGCTTACTTTCCATGCTTATCTACATTACGATTTTATTCCAAAATTGTTTGTCATTCGGTTTTTTCATGTTACTAAAATAGTTCAGTGGTCAGAAAGGACCATAGCCGTTGAAAATAACATTCAAACGTTTTTAAGAGAGCCGAAATAAGACTTCAATTCAATCCACTAACTAGTATTTACATATATGAGTTATATCTAATTCGCGATACAATTTGTAAGTAATTGAAAAAATATTTTATGGCAAAAAACTAGCAACTGGTACATAGAAAAAACATTGGAATATATATTTTGATGGCAGAAAGGCAAATCTTTGCATGGTTTATATGCCACATTTTTTATGCCATATTTTGGGACTTCATTTGTAGTGCACCGAAGGATTAAATTATTCAAGAGAATAAGCGGTAGGTAAAATTTTTAACGAATAGGTATTTAAACATTGTTTTTTGTCAGCCTTCCCGACACAGTGCGAAAAAGACAACTGCATGACGCGACGGACTGATTTAGACCAACTGAAATCGACAAAATCAACATTTCGCTGTCCCGTTTTCCGCATCTCAAAACTGAACCGATTTTTTAATTTTTTTTTAAGAATATAATTTTCTGTATCGGTAACATTTTTGTTTTTTTAAATCAAAAACGTTGTCCTCTTCGTTGGTTACAAAATAACTTTTTTTTTATTGATTTTTTTTTTCACCAAACCATTCTTGTAAACAATTTTTTCGATTCCTACCAAACTGCAAAAGCAGTTTTTTTGCAGGGATTTCTCTCTTTAAACATTTTGGTAACACAATAAAATAATGTTTGCATAAAAATATAAAAAAATCTTGAATATATCAATAAAATAAAAGTTTAAAAAATTTAATGCAACTAAATCAAGTTCTTTTTTGATACCGAAATATATAAAAAATAATAAACAGACACTTTTTTTGACACTGTTTTAAACTGTTTGGTTTCTCCATTTAAAAAAAAAAAATTACACACTCAACTTAGAATTTAAGAAAAAGATTTTTAAAACAAATTTTATTTTGTTTTTATTTATATCACTATTCTTTATTTCGTCCGGGAGTCTCTTGACTATGCGAGGGAGTTTATACGGCATATACGCCCTGGTCCTCTCTCCATACGAATTTATAGCTCTTCTTTCTATGAAATTTCCTTTCACTTTTTGGCGCGTTTTATATAACCTTGAAGAGGGCAATGTACGAAATTAGTCGGTTATGACAATAAAAAAAGTATTTTACATAACAAAGTTATTTTATTTATGCCTCTAAAATATAACTATGAACCACTAAGTTAGTGCTACATGTATCTAAAATACTATATTTTTAATTTAACACTTTTATTAACATAACGACATTCATAAAACAATTCTATTATGATAACGTAAAGCATTTATTATGTAGTGAATAACCAGATTATTATTGGACGATTACATTTAATTATAATCAGGCCAAATGGTTGATCACCATACATTAATTAGTGAAGCCACAAAAGCCTTCACCTAAATGGCTGATTATTTCTGAAATCGTGACATACGGAGAGTACCTACCCTGTGTCAGAGCAATAAACTTGTGCAAATTTGGCTTCACATAGGTCAGGAATCATTATTACATGGCCTGGGGGCTGAATGTACGCTACTGTATTTTTATTTTCTGCCCAGAGTCAAAAAGGGGGATTAAAGGTGTGAAGTTTCCGGATTCAATAATATATAACAATTGTCTGTACCGTTTATACGTTTCAAATCGGGCAGTGGTCCCGTTTTTTTAGTTTTAGCGCCGACAGTATTGGCGTTAATTTTAATTTAGTATAGCTTTGTTCTTACAATTGCACACATAAATAAGGTATATTATAAAAATGGCTCAATTGTGTTTTCTAGCTATCTCACCTGTGTTAAGATATCTAGCAATAATTTCCAAGCTATTTTAAAAAAAAAGTTTTTTTTTATTACAATTTTATTAATGTGTCCCATTTCTATGCCCGTTTTTTAACTAAAATGGTGATTTTCTGATATGAGAAGATTCGCAAAAATTGTTGCTGTTGGGACGTCTTAAATTATTTATAATTATGTTAACACATATAATTCATTTTTACGTGTGATGTCACTGAACTCCCCCTCAACGGCTAAACCGATTTACGTGCGGTTTTCAGAAAAATAAAGATTTTTGCGTTGTGCGTGTTCGTAGGTATTAAAATCTTCAGTCTAATCTGTAAAAAAGTAAATGAAAAAAGTTTGTTTTTGAATGTTAACAAACAGCATTGGTTTTTTGTGGATCTCTATCAGGATTTTTTCTTAAATATCTTTTAATTTTTTACCCATTTATTTATTTTTGCTGGATTTTTGATAATACTATTTTTTTTTTAATTCAATACATTTTTAAGAATCGTATTCCTACATAAGTACACCCCTCTGTAGGTGAGAAGACCGGAGTTTGGTGTTTGCAAAAAGAATGCCATATTTAAAAAAAAAAAAAAATGTTTTGGAATATAACCATAAACAAGTACCTAGGTACCTACTAATAAATAGAAAATCTTTTACCAACGTTTGGGCAGGACAATGTCTGTCGAGTCCGCTTGTATTTATATAATATATTCTTTAATTCTCATTTTAAATTTACGAAGTTTTACGAATATGGAAATTCGGGCACAATTTATACAAGTCAATTTATAAACTACTCAGCTATCGCCAACTATAGGCATGCTAGTAAATTCGGCTCTTCGGGCTTTATTCAATCGGCTTCATAGGTCTTTAATGATCTGTCCTTATAGGCTCATTTGATTGACTCTTAAGGTTTTGGTTAATTTGTAACTCGGATGCGCTTTATTAGTTTTTCATAAAACAAATTAAAACCAATTTTCATGAGAATTGGTGCAATATGTTAATAACAATAATAACAAAAGGAAACTTATGCAATTTAGGATAGAAATGAATTGTTTTCGCAATGCGAAAATATAATTAAATTTTAATTTTTTTTTAAATATATCGAGTCATTTAAATTTTGCCAGCAAATCATAACTATTCCTTGAGGTATTAGTATTAGTAGGTAGACGTGTTGGTTTTATATTTTTGTGCAACAACTATGGTGAAGGTGTATAGTGGGTTTTGCATGAGACGGGTACGTCTCGAAACCGGTAGACATCGAAAACTCGGTAAGTGGTTATATACAAATATTTAATAACATTTAGTAAAATGTTTGACTACAAAGTTAATGCTTTGAATATCAATATAATTATTCTTCTAATCAGACATCTGGGCCCCGATTACAATGGGAAGTTAACATTTATCTTCAATCTTATCTACAAAGTAAAATATTTTTTTTTGTATGAAAAGCAGAACACGCATACATGTTTTTCTTCTAAACATGTTTAATTATAGGTTACCGACGAAGATAAATATTTTTAGTGTTCATGCAAATATACTCATTTTCGTACATAAATATAGGTTTTTCTTTAAGGACACTCAAAGATAACTTTGTTAAATTCTCATTGTTTTTAAGGCCCTGGAGTTCGTATTTCATACGAATAATATTCGCAGCAAATTACTAAAAGCGAGCTAAAACTGGAAGAAAGTCAGAAAGAAGATGGTCTCATAAAAGTTCAAATCAATAAGTCGAAAACTTGAATTGAAAATTTCGAAATATGTGTTGACCTTTTTTACTTATTACTCATTTATTGCACTTGCATCTGCGCCACAGCGGAGATAAAGATAATATGTATTACCATAATAATATTATATTGATGTTTCCCGAATGATTTAATTTACACTCCTTATCTTTAATATAAAATAATATTCAACAAACATTGTTATTATTAGTTTATAGACATTAAAAACCTATAATTTAAAAATGTTTTACCGTGATGTAAAAAATGTTTTTGATATTTAAAAAAATCGTAATAACATTTTTGGGGTAAGCGGTTCATGTTTTGACACCATAAAGAAATTGTATATGCATCAATCCTTTCTCATCTTTATTTGAGGGGCCAAGTGGTCATGCGCAGAGGTGAATTTCAGCAAAGAGGATTGGGGAGCGCTTTAAGACTCTTAGTGGAAGAGCTTAAATCTCCTAGCTCCCGGATCGATCCTGGTCAGTTGACTAAAAGGCAGAAAACTGGCTTCTGGGTCACTTCACTTTCTCCCATGACTATGTTGGCGCGGCGGATAGCAGATAGTAGATCGCGGTAGGGTGTTGCGGGTATAACGGTAAGCGGTTGTCTGGTTGGCGCGGAGTTCAGATCAAATCTTCTGGTCGGACGCGGTTGGTAAAATGTGCGGTTTTTAGTATGTCATAAATGCGAGTTACTCTATTAAACATAAGTAAGTTGCGTCCGTTTTATTCCAAATTTAAATATCAGCACCAGAAGTAAAAAAAAATGTGCTCTCCTGGATATTGCGTTTGCTTTTCATCGTCATTTCCTTTCCTCATGGTGCATGATGCACTGCATTGGTACACCGATTATAGCGCATCTTGATATTTTTTTTGTTACATGAAGGTAAGATGATCAGCCTTGCGCTTCAGGTACCAGTCCAGAAGCTATGAAATATTCTAGCATAAAAACACCCTTTTTAAAAAATGCTCCATATCAACCATGTCAGGAATCAAACCCGAGACCTCTTGGACGGTAAACAAATGCACCGACCAATGAGTGTTTGTTTAAATGTTACATGTTTTTTAAATTTGGTTACAAGCCTTTAAAATGGAATTTTGAGTGGGCGAAAGTGAGCATTTTCGACACCTCCTTTTGTTCGTGTTCAATAGAGGGAATAAAACTGTCAAAGCTGCTCGCTATGGTTGCGCTGTGTACGGTGAAGATACTATGAATTATCGACTTACGTGTAAAATAATGAAGGGGAATACATTATTTACTAATTTGTTGTATTTTTTTTGTTGTATCCTCTCAATTTGGGTAAAAATGGACAGAATTTTCGTTAACATCAACAAATTACAGAATATTTTAATAATATATTCTAATTAAAATGAATTAATCACGGCGCAATCGGTTAAGTTTTTAATAAAAAGTCATAAAAAAATATACCTTGCCCGACATGACATTTTGGTGAGGATCACTGAAACAAAGTAAAACTTAATTAGGGATGCATGGATTGTTTTGTAATTGGGTGTTTAATTGAATGTGCCCGCGGCGTCGGCGTCGCTGTGTGACAAATATATAGAGGATCGGACTTTTGGCCGTTTGATTTTGGCGAGCGAGAGATTTATTCGGGCCACACAGTGGAGATTTATTTAGGGCGCTTCGGATCGTGCGGTCGCAGACTCGCATTTCGTAGAGCGGGGAA
This sequence comes from Micrasema longulum, assembly GCF_059751315.1. NCBI lineage: Eukaryota > Metazoa > Arthropoda > Insecta > Trichoptera > Brachycentridae > Micrasema > Micrasema longulum. Next base: position 55,245 of record NW_028279405.1, on the reverse strand, counting down.
ATTTCGTGCATCAAACAGTTATTTTCAAAATTTTATTGCGATTTGAATTATAAACGTCAATTACTCGGAATTTTTATTTCTGGCGTCACGAGTCATAGCCGGAGTCGAATAATGTTTGTCATAATGCTAACGACTTAGTTGGAGTGTAAAGGTTTCATTGTTGCCTTTTTTAAATTATGAGTTAATCCAAATATTTTATAAGAAATGTACATTTTTTCGAAATGAAAAAAATACGTACCTCTGATCCGTGAGTCCCCAATACTAGCTACGGGACCAAAACCCTGTATTTATCAATTTTGCAATTTTACAATTAAGTTAAAGCAGGTTCTCATATAAGCATAAAAATAAGCCCGTTCTAGTGGAACACGTGGATTTAATGCACATCAAAATGTAAAAATTAAGTTTAGGTTAATAGGGAGATTAATGAGAAACTAAATTCATTGCATTTATTCATTCATACAAATATGTAAATATTTTTAAAAAAATAACGTTTCCCTAACTATATGAGGTTAAAAGCCTTGTCAAGAAGAATGCTCCTACGAGGTTTTTCTGTAATTCGATTTTTTTAATACCAAAAACATTTATGACTTTTGCTCAGAGAAAATTTCGCATGACCATAAATGTGTCAATAACTGTTTATTTTTTTTAAATGTCTAGTACCTTCGTACACTGAAATAATGTTTCAGATAGGAAAGTGAGTTGGACATCAAAGCATCACTCTAAGTATTCATTTTTGTACATTTATTAGGGGGTTCATAATAGTCTCCGTGCAACCTCCCCAGCCCACAATACCATTGTTTGCCACCAACTGGAAAATAGCAAAATACACAGTTCTGAGAGTGTCAATCATTTAACATGGACCCTTTCATAATTCATACTTTTAATTTATTAATACATTGATAGAATTTGCGAAAACATTTTTAAAAAAGGAAAAATGTTTTGAGTAGTATTATCCAGAATTTTTTCGAAAAATACTAGTTAAAAAATCCACAAATGGTAAAAATGAAACAAAGGTAGTCTGGTGCATGATACACAGTGTGTAATGTGGTCATTTAAACCAGCCAATGTCAGTGCTAGACTGTTATATTCGATTGTTAAAAGAGTTATCAATTTCTGTTAAATTGAATCTACATAATGTTTAGCGGAATTTCGAGTGAATAAGTTATTTTATAATTTTCATAAATATTGTATTATATTCTTATTTTGGGCCAAAATTTACGATTTACAATTAAAATTTTAAACCAAAAACGTAAAAAGAAATAAACTATTACACCATTTCTAGTAGAAGTAGGCAGAGGGGAAAGAACACTCCTTTACTTTGTCTTTGCATACAAACCTTGCTTTCTTTATATTCACACATCTTCTTATACACGCATGACAATTATTCCCAAGTCATCACTAACGAGTTTCAAACTTACAAAATGAATCAATAAAAAATGGTGTTTGAATTTGAGATTTGCGATGGTTTAGCCTCATTTTTATTTGTTTATTCATTCAAAATTACACTCGTTTAAATATGAATAAACTTACTAAGGCTTTTTAGGCTGTGCCGGTGTAATTTACAATAAAAAAACGTAAAATAAATTAAATTAAATTATAATGACATGTGATGCAAAAGAATAATAATCCAGAAAAAAATAAATATTAAGATTCCAAAGAAGACATGAAAAAAAATACAATCAGATGTTAATATTAAAATAGAAATGATACAAATTTAGATTCAGACAAAATCAAATGAACAAAATAATAGTATCATTAAAATCAATAGATTTTTTTTTGTGTAACATAATTGTGATATGGTTTCTAAAAACTCACTCAATACTAAAGTAAAAAATGAGAGTAATAAATAATATGCCAAATAACAGTGAATACTTAATTCAATAATACAAAAATACACAGTGAAAAAACATAAAAATATCAAGATATATAAAAAGCAAATAAATGTTTGGAAGAAAAGTAGATTAGTCCATTTCCGCTAATCTCGAACTTTAGGAAGATTCGAATTCGATTTAGAACCTCGTATTAGCTAGATTGTTTTTAGTATTAGCCTTATAAGCCATTTACCGCACCGCTTCGCTTAATTACTTAGCATCTCGTGTATAACAGTGTTAAAAGTGTGATAAATGGGAGGAAACTTATTTTACTGAATAATAATGTATAATTCATACAAAAAAAACAATTAACTCGACGACTGAACAGTTCGTTTAGTTTCATTACCAGGTACCTAACTAGTATTAATAGTCATCACAGGACGGTCAGACTCTGCTGTAATTATTATGTGAAGAAGAGTTGCTTTAATCGGTCATTCTGATCAAAATGACCATTGTTCGTCCGGTGTTTATTCCCTTGATTTGAATTTTCGTTCACATGTGAAATTGTTGAACTGACCATCGCGCATCGTAACTTTTGTAGTATGCAGATTGCTGAATTTGCGTTTTGTTGTCCCCGAAATATCTATTGAAATGCAAAAAGAGTGAACTCACAATTTCTAGAGTTAACTCAAAATAACTTGATTTTGCAGGTAGTAAAATAAACATAGCGCGTTTGCCTACTAAGCAAGAGGTCTCGGGTTTGATTCCTGACATGTTTAATATCAAATATTTATTTAAAATTAATTATGATGATGATTAAAATCAGCGTCTCCGTAATCATTATGTATTAATAGTACATAAATATTTATGATAACCTATAAATGGTATTTATCGTATAATTACTATTAAACCTTTATTATTAGTCATAATTTCCTTTCCGCACCTAATGGTGTATAGGACACTGCATTGGTACACTAATTGCAGTGTATCTTGATAATTTTCGTTAGATGAAGGTAATATGATCCAGTCCAGGGACGATGAAATATTCTAGTGTAAAAACACCTTTTTAAATAAATATTTCATGTTTCGCGGGAATCAAGCTCGAGACCTCTTGACTTGTAGACAAACGCGCTGACCACTACACCACGAGACCAACAGTATAATTAGTGTGTTCTGTATATTTAGTAAAGGAGTTTTTGTTTTCTCTATAATGGTCTTTCAATATTGGTAAAAAGTGCTGAATCCCGCATGTTGCAAGCAACAGTGACGTTAAATAAAAGACACGTTACTTGCGTGTGATATAAAGCATTTTCATTTGTGGGTAATTACCTTTCTTATATTTATTTTCTTATGGACTCATTGATATCAGACGTGACGCTACGAAGAAAAATCTAGCGTGTGATGAAAAAAATATTTAATTACGCTGTGACGGGTACATTTTTAAATATTTTGAAGTATGAACATAAATAATAACACTGAGAGCCAGTGTCATACCTATGGTAATAAGTTACATTAAGAAAAAAACTAAGGGAAAATGCAGATCTCTTTTAAGCCACTGCTACCCGAATTCTTTTGTATTTAAAAAAGGTTGATTTTTTTATCAACATTTCTTTATTTTATGAACATTTCGTAGACACACACTAATGTTTTACCGTATCGATTACAAATCCAAATGCATTCATAATGCAAATTTAAATTCGCAATGCAAAATGTAGTAGTATAATAATGATATAATAATAATCATGATTTATTTACAAAAATAACAATTAGTTCACAAAAGTCAACAGATGGAAGAGTTGAGGAAATGTGGATGTTCAAACATGGGCAGAATGGTGAATGTTACACAGTATGTAAAGTGGCCACTTAAACCAGCTTATGACTATTTTCCCTTCTCAAAATTTTTTCCCTTTCTGTTGAAATAAATTTAAACAATTACTTTATTTACTTCATACACACTTAAGTAATAGATTTCTGCAGGTCATGTCTAGTCTGCCTAACTAGGTACAACCTGTTTTAAGGCAGACATTTTTACGCAAAAAATAATCAATAACATTACTACCTACTTGTTAATATACTATACAGTTAAACAATATTAATTTATTATTAAGGAATGTATCTTGAGTAAATTTTCCGATTTTTCTCGACCTAAACCCAGTAACCAACTTTTAAAAAATTTATTAAATTGAATCCGAGTCATAGTTTTGCAATGTTTGGGTAACATATTAAATATTTTGGGGCCCATGAACCTGAATTTTTTTTGCCCGAATTCAGAGTTTGTGGTAGACCCCATGACCCATCCTCTAGTTTGACATCTGGAGTGCGGGAGTGTTCCTTTTGGGATTGGGTAGAATAATTTGCTTTACAAACATTATTATTCTATAAATATATAATTGTTTTATGTCTAACATCTTAAACTCCTCAAATTACTTGACGTTGGAGTACCTGAAAGCCTTTTAAAAAAATATTTTAATTATTGATTTTTGAGCAGATTCGAGAGGTTTTAATATTGATTTATTAGTGCCCCCCCATCCTATTATGGAAATCAAGAAATAATTATTATGATTGAATATTTCATGTACACGTTTTTCAAACTAACTGCAAAATTGTTTACTGTAAATCTAATGTCACCACACTGCAACATGCGGGAAAAATCAACGAAGCACTACTATTGAATTCAGTTCACTCTGGAATCTAAATTGGGGGCAATATGGCGCATTGTATAATCGAATGGGTAAAAGTACACAATTCCGTATTAATGGTGTCCCATTGAACAGAGTTGCAAGTTTAGCTTGGACCATTTATCCTATTAGCGCATTTCATAAATCCAATATGGAGCAAACCAAATTATGTTCGTTGTGTACGGTTACTTCAGTTGTGCTGTGAATGCAAATTAATTTCCTGTTTCCATAGTCGAGTCGTTCAGAAACATTGAACAAAAAAGGGGTCATGGTTTTTATTTTTTTAAAAGTGCAGATTCCTGCAAAATGATATATAATTCCATTATAGTACCCCATGTAAATTATTGTTGTAGTATTTTGTATGCTGAAAGAAACAAACATTATGACAATACATCAACTGATATATTTTAATGTAATGTTTTTTTATTTTTGATGTTTGAAGCACTTACTTTGTGGAACATTATTATTTAATATATTAAAATAAAATCACTTTGTTTTTATGTACCGCTTATATTTTTATAATTTAACAACCAACTAGTTTCGGCAATACTATGCCTTCTTCAGGGTTAATTACAAGTTTATTATAAAAGTATAAGTGGTACATAAAAACATAGCAATGTTTTTTGTTCGCAAAATTATTTGTGGTTAGATATTCCTCAAAATAGTTGACTAAAAAGGTTTTTTCTAATCAATGTGAAAACGGATATGAAACTAGAAATAAAAATGAAGTAAGGCTGCCATTTTGTAAGAAGACAAAGACACAGAACTCGTTAATGCACCGAACTGTACAGTTATATTACAAGGAAATACCATTATAAATGAGGGAACAAATTTTTTTTCCATTGAAACGTAGGTTAAAAAAACACGTTTTGTGTAGCAGATAAGTTAACTCTTAAAAAGTCATTGAATTTGAGTTAGAGAAGTCTTTTTTTTAGTGTACGTATATTGTTTAGAAATGTGAATAATTAGTACATATTTTAATAATAATTCAAATATAATATTATGTTTGTACTAATTTAAGATTAAATAAATAAAAAAAAAAGTGTTTTATAATTTGAATAATATTTCATTCGCCTAAAAATATCTGATGTAGTTTTTAAAAATTGCACTAGAAATGCCGCCAATATTGATCTTTTATTAAATAAGGGATGATTGGATCACTCAAGGTGCTGTCCAGTGATTAAAACACATCTTTGTTCTCGTTTTTCACACTTAATGGTGCATGAGACACTGCACTGGTATATCAATAAAAGCATATCTAGATCATTTGTTCTTTGTTTCATTAATTATGATCGCTCTTACACTTTAGTCGCCAATTCACGAGTGCTATTCTGAATCTTCTCTACCTCTTAGAGAGTGATTAATTTGGGGATTTTTATTTTTTGCATGCGTCTACGGTTTGCTTCATATTTGCACACTGATGAGTAAATGCCAAATAAATATGCATACATAAATTAAACATGATGTTATCCATAACACAATGTAAAAATAATTTTATGTTAACAAAAATATTCAAATACACTTTTTTAATTTTTTTTATTTAATTTTTTTGTTTTTACAATAAATATAATATTAAAAGGGCGTATTAAAAAAAAAAAGCATAATTACATATTAACGAAACACATATTAATAGAAAAATAGTTAGCAAAAAAATCCCACAAAGGCATGGCCTGATCGTGGGTACACAAGAAAATGTTAATGAATTTTTGCTCCTATAATAAATAATAGACAGTTACAATATTTTTGTATATCATAAGAAAGAAAAAAAAATATTCTGTAAAAGATAATATGGTATTTTTTTTTATAGTTATTATAAAAGGAAATAAAAAATATTTAAAAAAAACACAAAAATATTCCTTATTAATTAAGGGCAACAAAATAAATCATAGAAAAAAAGAGTTCATATCTTTAGTTTGAATCCAGAATAGTGCATGTTTTTTAAAAGAAGGAAAATTTTCAATGTTTGGAATCGATGAAATATTATCAGTAAAAAAGGAATTAAAAAAAATTGTGCCTAAAAAATATGCATGTCTCTATGCGAGCCTCGTTTTACAATGTGGTATTTCTAACACACGATTCCTTCTTTGACTTGATCTATTTGAATTACTTGTAAATAAATTTTGGTTGTTAAATATATATTTTAAACATTGAAAACTTAAATCATTATAATTTATAGCTTTTGGTACTTTGCTCAGTGATCAACTCATATTATCTACCAAAAAATTTATCATATTCCCGAAATTAATTAATAGGATCAAAAACGTAATTAAAAAATTTCCGCAATATTCAATATGAATTTATTAAAATTATGTCAAAAGGTTATTTCTTAAGATTCAATGTAAACTTTATAATTTCTCAGAAATATGATAGCAAGATTCAAACATAAAATACTTTTTTTTTACATTTTATGATTTATGTCAGATATTTATGTAAAACTATACAAAAATGTAGGCTGAGGTTTCTTTCCACACCATAACAATTCGTGACTTGTTTATTAATTGACAATTTCTTAAAAAAGTCCCAAAAAACTAAAAATTTGGGTGAATTAGAATGATATTATTTTATTATTTTTATTATTTTAATAACAAAATATTATGACGATTTAACAAAGTATAAATTGTTCAATTTCTTCTCTATGGGTTTTTTATTCAATGGTCTACCATCATACTAGTAGTTATTGGGTACTGTTCAGTACTATTACGAACAAAAATGTGGATTCCCTATTGAATTAGCTTCTCTGGGAATATAATTTATGGCAGAACGGACTTAGTTTATATTATGTGAAAGTTATCTTACATGTAACGCTGTTTGCAAACTTTCTTTTCAACTATTTTTTGCGTTAAAAAAAAAGCGAAAACAAAATGTCCACCTTTGTGTCAATGGCTGTAACCATTAAATATTTTTTTTATTTAAAAAACTGAAAATATAGTTAAAAATGGTGGGCGTATTTTTCTGTATCCGGACGTATAAATAATACGGTCCTAAATGTGTAAAAGAACCAGAATTCTGGACGAGCAATTTTAACTTGATGTTTCTCTCAGGTAAAAATTTTAGAAAAAGAAATCGAGTGACAATAAGTCCACCTCATTGTGTAGTGGTTGGCGCGTTTGCCTACAATTCTTAAGGTCCTAGATTCAGTTCCTGGCAGGGTAGAAATGAAGTATTGGTTTTAGAAATGATTAAATACTACAATATGTCAATGTTTCTTGACTGGCACCTGAAGCATAATACTGATCGACATAAGCACCAATCGAATTGCCAATGCAGTGCTCTATGCACCATTTTTTGTGAATAGGAAAATTATGATAACAATTTTTCTTCGGTCGTAAATATTTTGAGTATGTCCAAAACTTTGCTTACAAGAACTGAGTTTAATAACAATACGGTAGGTAGTTTATTAAAATTCACAGATATGGAGAACTTTTCAGAAGGGAATTCATATTAAAGTCTTTGCACTTACAGAGCTTATAATCTTTTTGCTACCTTTAAGTGATACCCTAAAATATTTTCAATTATGGTTGCGTTAAAACATTCATATTTCTTCGAATATTTTAAGTGAGATAATTTTTTTATTCTTCCTCTCCCTTATCTCATTTCAATTATGGTCGGTTCTCCTTGTCCTACCTCTCCACAGTATTCTGCACTATCGTCTCGTCTTACTGGGCTTTCTTGATCTCCGTTTTTATAGCACTCTAACTTGTGGCAATAGGTCAACCTTTACCTCTTCGGTTCTCATAAAATTTTAGCGTCGTAAGCACCGCATTTTCCTCGTTTCGCTAAAGGGCCATTCCATCTCAGTCTGCATTCCCTCATTTGCTCTGCAACTGGAGCCACCCCTAAACTGCTCTTTATGTGCCCATCCCGTCCATCCAACTAAGTGACACTCTTGGACCATCTGAGCATCTTCATTTTACGTTAGTGAAGTTTTTATTCATGCACCTTATTAACAGTCCAGAATTCAAAAATATATGAGAAATAACGTTTCGATAAGTCAGCTAGGGTGATCTCCTCACAATTAAACCATTTTAGCTTGGGTCTTCCCATACTATGTCTTCCCATTGCATTTTTTTGTTATATAGAAGCCTTCTGTTCATTTATTTCGAACCATTGTACAAAGCACTAATTAATATACGGCAATTTTCCTAGCCAACTTTCTCCACAAATCTTTAAATCTATTGCAAATAGGTAATATAATAAAAAATTTAAATGAAAACTTATAATATTAGAAATCAAACACTGATTTGAGTCTACTGAACACTTTATTTTATTTTTACAAATATAAACATATAAAAATAAAATGAAGTGTTCAGCAGACTCAAATCAGTGTTTAATTTCTAATATTACAAGTTTAAATATGGAGTTCTACGAAATAAACACCAAATCAATAAATATATTTAAATGATATGATTTAAAAAAAAATAACATTAGATCCAACCTATTCTAAACGCTATACAGTAGAACATTGTATATCTTTGAGAATACTCTATGTAATTTTAAGGGATTTGTTTTAGATAGTAAAAATAAAATGTAAATAAAACATTATGCCCCAATGTCCAGAATGTGTAGATTAGTCAATTCATCACATGACTTGGAATTTTTTGGGATAGATCTTCCGGCTATTTGTAGATCTCTTCGCGACTAAACAGTGTGGGATGAAGTTGGATTGGCATGGTTTAGCTCAAAGTTTTTGGTCTTTCGTTTTTTTAAAAATATATTGTATACTGTTATTGTTTTGCCCTTGTTTGTCTTTGCTAAATAGTTTTATGTTCTTTTTGTTCAGTTTCTTGCATTTATGTTTCTTCATGTAACTGTTGTAATTGGCTTAGGCCGTATATATATAATAAATAAATTAATAAATAATACATATACGTAAAAAGAACTTTCTCCCTAAACACGAGTTTTCACTCTATTAGTGAGGTAGAAACGTTATTATTAATTATATATGTACAAACTATTTGTAATTAAATCATTGGTCAGAGACTTTTTCCAATAAAAAAAAAATCAATAAACATGAGAAGCCCTCAGTGCAAGATTTAGAAATAATACATAACGAATAGTAAAAAAAATATATTTTTTCTTATTATTTTTTTTATAATAACATGGATAGCAAGTTTAGAAAATGGGTTCAGAAAAAAGGTTATGTGGAGAGCTATGGGATCAGAGTTATATTTTTAGCTTGGCATTAAGCTGAATATTTAGAAAAGAGTGACTTATTGTCGTTTGGGGAGCAGAAGAGATTTGAACACCTAAAACCTTATTGATATCTTGCAATGAGTTTCAAGGGATCAGCTGTGAAGGTTGTTATTAATCCGTACAACATGGGACAAAGCTTGCTCTGAAAAATCATCAAAGTGTTGTGATGTGGTGTAAAAAGGAAAATTTAATCATTTATAAAGAAAACCAGAATAAAGCGCCAGAAATAAAAGCATCAATAAGGAATTTGTAACAAAGTCCGAAACAGCATGATTTCGATAAAAAGTAATTGATTACGGTTATTTGTTGCGAATGGACTGTCATCAAAGAACTTAGCAAGGGTTGATTCATCGTACTTGTACAAGACCGCGCCCATTTGTTTGAAGGGATTCCAAAAAAGCTTTGTTAGTGAAAGGCTTCCATTAACGCGCCTTTTCAAGATGTCGCTAGAAGGTTTGACTCAAAATGAACATTATCAAATCGCCGCCGTTTCAAACCAAAAAATAAAATCCATCCTTTGAACAATTCTTTAAAATAAAACATAGCAAAGCTGATTTGAAATATTGCATTTGTTGTTTTTATGGCAAAATTAATAAGTTTGTAATTATGATTTGATGTTTACAAAGATAAGTATTAAGGCGAAAAATCTAAAAAAACATTTTATTTCGAAATAAACTAATGTACCGTTTGTTATTTAAGATTTTTGTGGTACGTAACATCTTATTAAACATACATAATAAATTAAATGGATTATTATCCTTAAGGAAAATTGACGCAGAAAAAATATTTCACTTTACAGGGATTATGGTGATTTACATCAGGTTACGGATTAATATAACAAATGCTTGAATTATTATTAATAAGAGATATTTTGTCATATTATTTATTATGGAAATCACACTGTTTTTATAATTAACACAAGGTGTAAGAGAATAATTTAAAGAAGTAAGACCAAATTAAAGAATTCACATTCATATTTTTATTGAATACAAAAAGCTGAAGGAAAAAAATAAATACTAAAAAAAGAAAGATGAAAAAATTAAGTCAAAATAAAGTAAATAAAAGGGGGAACACATTTGGGTTGGAAATAAATCTACCGATTGTCGGTAGATTTTGATAGAGGTTGAAATCGTTGATTAGAAGCATTTGCATTCAGTAGAGTTGTTGTATTATTGATATTGTTATTGGTGATTTGATATAGTATCCTTAATATTAAAATAGACAAAGGAGAAAAAAAGCACCGTCAAATCTACACAATATTCATTGCCCCCATCAAAAAATATAGGTCTAACATAAAATTCTAACCAATCAAGAAATCTCATTGAAATTTTACGATCAAGAAAACAAGAATATGTGTTGAAAACAATAAAAAAGACATCGCCAGAAAACTATTTCACCCTTTTTTCATTGAAATGTAAGGGAACCAATATTTGTTTTCAGTTTACAGTTTTCAGGATGTATTTTTTCAGCTGAAACGTGAGAAGCACTCACGTTTTATTTATACAATATGTAAGGATACATTTGAAACAGAGTCGAGAGGCCCCGCGGCCCGGAAGTAAGGCTGACGGAGGCTGGGTTTAGTTTTTCTTAGTAAACGTATGTATATATCTCACTATCGAGTGATAAATGGTTTCCTTTACTTGTTTTATACGGTAGCTTTATATTTATGTATGTTAAATCGTACATTTGTGAATAAGGTACAAAAAAAACAATAAAGCATTCTGAAAAACTGCATGATTTGAACATGTTTCAAATATTACCTCACGTGGGTTTAACACAACAAAACATGAGACAGCAAACAGTTTTTAACGTGTGGCAATAAAAATTCGTTAAAAAATATGCTTACTACTAAAACTGTACTCTCTGGGGATAGTTACATTTTAGTATGTAAAAAAGGTTACCGGATCTATAGTATATGAGTATTCAATTTTTTGTTTTTATTTATTCTTTCAGCCTTGATTTGATATTTGATAATTTTATGATATCCTGTTAAAACTGTTGTACTATATTGCTGTAGTATAAAAATTGTCAAATTTTAACAGAAAACTTGATTTAAGTCTCATGGAGTTGGAATTTGTGTCTGAGTGTAATGTAAATAAATAAGTGATGCGTAAATAACTAAATTAAAAAAAAAAAAATTCAAATTAAACTAACACTTATCATATTATTTCGAATATTTAAAACGAATATTGAAGTTTAACAAAAACAACAAAGGAATATGTATTTACCAATCAACCCGTTTGAAACGTAATTTTTCTTAGGTAATATCTTGTTTCTTTGGTTAATTCAATTGGATATAAAAAAAAGTGATTACTATTACACTTTCGTACAAAATCCCCATCGAATCAAATTTGCCCTTATTTAGTGCTAAACAAAGACTTCTCAATAACAAAATAAAATCGAGCATCACGCATCGGATGGTAAGAAAAAGAAAGAGAAAAGAAAACGTTACGTACATTAAACAAAGGAAATAAATGGATTGCTTGATTAAAGATAGATCAGTATTTCAGTATTATGTGAGATGGGAGATTGATTGCTTTTATTACTGGCTGATTTATGAATGAAAATGGGCTTTGTTTTCTTATTGTGTTTTTCTTTTTGAGGGCCTATTTTTACTTTGATGAAGATGTTACATATTTTTTTTTTACAAAAAGTATTTGTTACAAATTCGAATTTTATGCTAAGTATTAAATTTTGGTATTATTGTCTCTAAAATACTTAAAACGAAATTTAAAAATGTATTATTTATACAACAATATTTTGAGTTTGTCCAAACGCTTGCAGACTGGCTGGATTTTCTCCCTTGGGAGTTGTTCGTATTTAAATTGGTTGCAACAGAGAGGCCTGGTGCGTTGCTTCAGCCGGATGAATCTCACCCACATAAGAAAAGTTTCAGCTCTTTTACTTCACAAAATAAACAGATGAAAGAGTTAAAGAAATGTGGATGTTCAAACATAGGCAGAATGGTGAATGTTACACAATGTGTAAAGTGGCACTTAAACCAGCCAATGACTAGACTAATGTTAATGCCTAGACTTCCATAATCCTTCTCATAAATGTTTCCCTCTCTGTTGCAACAAGTATTATTTATGGTTAATGCATTTACTTTGTAGTCAAATATTTTAATACACGTTAGTTAAAATTTGTAAATAACTACTTCCTGATTTTTTTACTATTCAATTTTAATCGTGTATGTAATAAAGATGCAGGTGTCGAAATCACTTTATATTGTTTTTTTTTTTTTTTTTTTTTTCCATACATATATTATTTACATAGAAATATAATAACAAAAATACATTTTGAAATTAAGCTTTAACTTGAATTGGAAAAAATGCCTACAAAGACTACAGCGTCTGAGCGTGGGCCATTCCTTTTTTAATTATTCAATAGTTAATTATTAAAAAGGCATCGATTATTTGTCCTTTATTTAATAATAAAATTACCTTTCAAAACAATATATTTAAGTATATATTTTTGTGGGGGGTTGCTATCTTTGCTTTCGATGCCTTCACATGTTGAACATAAAAACGAAAAAAAAAATTTTGTGTATAATGAAAATTTCTCGACAACAGAAAGTCGATTATAAAATAAAGATATAAAAAAACCAATAAAAAAAATCAATGTTCATCAAATCAGTCAATGTTTAGTTATGTGGCGCTCTTTTCTCTGTGTCTACTTCTACAGAAAATAGGGTGATTTCTTGGCAGGACGGTCTGGTGAGTTTCCGAATTGTAATTTATAAACCATACAAAAGAAATTCTAACTTTTTAAAAATTAAAACTTCTCCGCACGATATTTCCAGAAGCAAAGCAGGGTTAATTTTTAAACCAACTAGGGTTTTTGCAGTTGTTCAGATTTGCAGCTCCACCTTCCGCTTCCTGTAGGAGTTAACAGGATCATTAGGATGCACATATGCTCGGGAAGTTAAACGCTTTCATACTACGAACCGGGAAAAATTGCAAGATCGAGTCGAGCCATGCTTAGAGATACATATTATATAGTTCAATTTCAAAAGATAACTGTATTGATATGTAATTTAAAACTGAGACAGTGAACTTTTACTAAATAGGGAAAACAAACGTTTAGACATTTACTGGGTTAATGACCTGTCATTTCTTTCGAGCACCTAATAGGAAACTCCAAAATTTATGTAGTTAAGTCCATCAGAGATTTAAGAGTTGTTATGGACTTTAAATTTTCATACAATATGCATACAGATAATACAGTAAATAAATTACTGAAATTAGTTTGCTTTATTAACAGAATATTCTCTGATTTTACCAATGTCCGTTCAATCAAAACTCTTTATTGCTCAACTGTTCGCCCTCTTCCCTCTTCTAGAATGTGCCTCCGTGGTCTGGTCGCCATTCTATGTCAATCGCATAAATTACATTGAATCAGTCCAACATCGCTTGCTCTGAAAAGTAGCGTTGATGCTTGGACTAGAGAGAAATAATTATTCTTATGCTGGTATAGAGTCAATGTTAAATATTTCTAGTCTACAAAAACGTAGAACTAATATTGATTCCAGATATATGTTCGGCATACTAAATGCTATAATCGATCATCCATCATTACTGAGACAAGTAAAATTCAATATTCCGACTCGTAGGTTGAGAAACAATATAGTACTGTTCATCGATCAGCATATAAAAAACTATGGCCTAATTTCTCCAATGACCCGTCTTTGTCGTATTGTTAACTCAAGACAAGATGTGAACTTTTTTGGTTTAAGTTTACAACTTGTATTGATGTTTTTTATGTTTGTCAATGCTTCTTTTCTTTTTTTAAATTGTTTTTAACTCTTATTTTATTGTTATATTAAAAACCTATAAATTCTATACATGGACAATGTCCGTTAATAAATAAATAAATTAAATATCAGCTTTGAATTACTCTACGCACTGTGTAACATTCAAATCAAATAATAGGTTTGAATTATTTGGCAAATTCAACAAATGTAATGTATGAATCTCTTATACGCATGCATGCTACTACTCAAGATGTAAATTTATTGACAATAGTTATTATGGTATGTTGTTGTGATAGATTTCCGGTTTCTGGAGTAGCAACATTTGTTGACATTTACCCTATTTTGGCGTTTAATGGGTACGGGGTTGCACTTTTAAATGTTAGGATAACACGCCGACTTAAACTCGTGATGTCGCGTTACGGGCGATGTTATTTCGAAATTTCGATGGTGGTTTTCAATGTTACCAAACTTGAAAAACCAAATAAGAATTTCAGCCAACAGCTTGGCAGTCCTTCAGCAATTTTTTTTTTACATCATTCAACTTCCTCGTTAGACATTTTCATATGGCTTTCACTAGTTACTCCACATTCTATCACAGCCATCCAAAAAAAATTGAAATTCTTTGTCTTTCCACTGCATTGATGACCCGTGTTTCTGCAAGGTATAAGAAAATGGAGTGAATCAAACTCTTGACAAAAATAAAACTTGTCAAGACTTTGATGCATTTAATTTTCTTATACGCTGCAGAAACATGGACCATCAAAGCAGCGAAAAAATGAAGAATTGAAGCTTTTGAAATGTGTTGCTGGAGACGCATGCTCAGATTCTCGCGTACAGCTAAACGTACCAACGAGCCCATCCGTCAGACGTTGAACCTTGACAAAATAAGTTATGTAATCTGATAATTACAAGCAAAAATTTGATTTGAAATATTGAAAAAAGTGTATATTTTTCAAAAATATTTACACAATAATCTAAACATTTAAGCCCCGCTGAATTTTGAGCATACAACTCGTCAGCAGGTTCTCATATATTGCTTCGATTATTTCATACTAAACCTACATTAAAAATGATTTTACTTGAATCAAATAATATTGCTCTTAATTGCTTACACAATTTTCTTATAAGTACATTACATTTAAATTAACAATCCATTGTTTAACCTAAATTCACATAAGTGTCGCTCGATATTTTCAAATATGGACAATTGCACAATATTACTGCAAATACATGTATAATGATGTGATATAATTGATGGTGTTGTTCAATTTTGTTTGTTTGCTGATCTTATGAGTATTAGTTTGGTTTGCCTGCGTTATAGGACTTTTTTGCAGATTTACAAAGTCTAATTTATATTATAATATATATTATGTATATTTCAGAAGGGAAAGTAACTTTACCACTATTCAAACTCCCCAGCTCCACAGGTAGGTTCTTATTACACTTGTTCCCTTACGGTTAAGTGTTATCCCGTTTGATCCAAACAATTCATTTAGCGTCACGTACGCCGATAAATTCATCAACAAAGAAGGGACTTGGTTGGAACAATATATACGGAGAAACTTAGCCGGAACTCTGGTAGTTGAAGCACGAAACGACTCTAGTTAGCAGTATTAATTCTATATCCTAATCAAAACTTAATCCATACTGTAGAGAACAAGAAAAAACCTTTGAACCTGTTAAGAACTTTTATAGATTCGACCTATTTAAAAAAAATAAAAAATATGCCAGTGTAATTAGTGTCCTGACGAAGTAATGGGTACACCTTGAAACCATTGGACATAAAAAAATCAGTAAGTGGATATATTTATACAAACAATTACTAAAAATATTTACATGTTGAAATTTATTGCAACAAAGAGTAAAATTATTTTTAAGAAAATAACACGGAATCCGAGGCGGTTACAGGACGTATGACCAGTAGTTGACTAGTTTAAATGGCCACTTTTCGCATTAACCATCATTTACTTTTCTGCCTATGTTTGAAGTTCCAATTTTTTTATCAAATCAAAACTTTTTTTTCTAATATAGTTCTATAATGTGTAAAAAAGAACCAGAATCCTGACAATATATATTTGGTAGCTCATCTCAATAAGTATGTTAAATTTATTTTAAATATGGGATAAGTATTAATGTTAAGGAGTTGTCCTAGACCTAGAAAATATTTGCTAATTTAAAGAAAATTTTCAAAAAGTGTTTTAAGAAGTTATCAAATATTTTTTGATAAAGAGTTGTTTTGATAAAGATTTTTGGGAAAATGTTTTTGAGGCGTTCCGTAAAATTTTTCTTCGGCCTAAAACCATATGCTTTTTTGATAAAAATGTTTAAAAAGTTATTATCCCTAAATGTTGTTAAATATTTGTATATAACCACTTACTGACTATTCTATGTCTACCAGTTTCGAGACGTACTCGTCTCTTTGTCAGGACACCAATCAAACCAACATGCAAAACCCACTATACACCTTCACCATAGTTGCTTCACCAACACGACAAGCATTTTAATAACAAATGACAAACGTACACTGATTAAATTATGAAAATATTTGTTTTATATGTTGTTTGAGAAATAGTTGAAAAAAGTAGAGGGGATGGAGGGAGGGGCTGAGCTTAGGTAAATAGGTTAAGGGTGACATTGGGTTTAGGGTTTGATTATTGATCAAAGAATCATTATTTTTTAAAGATTTCCTAATGTGAAATATTTCCATATTATTAACTTCTAACTCTTTATTATGTGTATGTAAGATTAAACCTCCTGTATTTTTAATAAAGTCATAATTTAAATTGATTGGGTGATTTACGAATCCCAAAAGTTGCGAAAAAAATGCTGTTAATAATAGATATACAATTGATTTGATAAATAACATTTAGTAAAATATTTGACCACAAAGTTGATGGTCTAAATATTAATAACAGTAATTGTTCCATTGTGACAAAAAACAAATCTGAGTATGTAAGAGAGAGATCCAACCTCTATCACAACACGGACTATCTCTTCGTTCTAGTGACGAAAGAACCCTTTTGATATCCTTTCATCGTTTTAATTTTCTTGCTTCCTCTTTCACAGATTATGGAATAATCTACCCACTAATGTTAAAGACGCCCCTTCTTTATTTACATTTAAGTCAAGATTAAAATGTCGCGATCTAAATATTGTTGTTCCTTTATCCTTCTTTTTTCCTCCCTATCCCCTCTTCTATCTTCATAGTATGGTGAAAATTTTCAATGTAATTTTATTTTGTAAGTCTTTGTTTTTAGTTTTGTAAAAAATTGTAAGATTCAATATGTCTATGTACTTGTAATTTTCTCAAACTGAACGGTTTGGGTAGGTAGAAAAAAATTGCCTTAAGGCAATATAACCGCTCTTATATGTATATACTTTGTATATCTATATAAAATGTTAAATAAATAAATAAATAACCTTATCCAAATGTATAAACTACAAGTCACATTTGTAGACATTTTATTAACGTGTAAAAACAAAATTAATAATAATTTTATGCAAAGTATTGGTTTAATAGTAAATATTATTCATTAATTTATCAAAAATTAAAAACAAATATTCGCAACATCTGTTTTGATTCTAAATATAATATCTTTTATTTTTTAAAAATCTTAACAACGTGTATGGCAAAGTGTTACAAAAGAAACCGATTTAAAAAAAATAAAATATTGTTCTACAATACCAAAATATTACTAGTGTTGTATATCTGTGTCCAAGGGGTTGAAAAATACAATTTTGTTTCTGAAATAGAACCAGAATCAGAATTTCGACTCGATTACCGTTCTTAGGTAAACATCCTGAAAATGGAAATCAAGTGGAGAAACGTCCGTTACGTTGTGTAGTGGTTGGCACGTTTACCTCCTATGCTTGAAATCCTGGGAGGGTTGATATGAAATATTTGTTTTCATCGGTGGTTTTACATTAAAATATTTTACTTTCCATGAACTAGCACCTGAAACGTAAGACTGATCACCTTACTGTTCTGTAAAGGATGATCAAGATGCACTGCATTTGACAATACCAGTGCTTTAAGCACCATCGGGTGCTGATAATAATTTGATAATGTTGATGTCTATCTACAATAAAAACTGAAATATTTCAATCAGATATTTGTTTTATTTCAACCTTTTAGGAGGCAAAAAATAAATACCGCGGTAATTATGAGTATTCAATACTTTAAAAAACACTATCTAATTGGGTTGAAACGCTATGCAGAATTTCTCCAAGACCTAGAAAATATGAGGTTATCTGATTACATTTTTTCTAAAAATGTTTTAAAGACCAGACTTTCACCCTATAAAATGATCTTTCTTCAATCTCATGGTATAAGGGTTGAAGATCCATTGATAGGGGCAAGTCTGTAGGTATCAGGTACATGCATAGTACTGTGCAAGCCTTAAGCGTACTTAATCCTTTAATCCAAGCCTTGAGCGCCATCCTTAAATCTCGTTTATCATGTCAGTAAGGCAATCCCGATGAAAGATAATATTAATACTTTTCTTTCCCCCTCTGTACTATGAAGTCTTGCTTGCTAAAGATTCATTGAAAACATGATACCTAGCTTGTTTCTGAAGTTTTTTTAATAATTTCATTCATTAACATCAGCGTTTGAGTCAGGATTGCTGATTTAGTCAAATGAAGTCATAAATTTTATCAATATTAGTAAGGATGATTAATAAAGCTCTATTTCTAAAAGCGTTTATTCTGTTAAAATAACACAACTGTAGATTTGGGAGAGTATTCCTCCCATCGATGGGCGACTAAAAACGTTAGTTTTGTGCAAGCCTTGTAAATGCCCAGACTTTTATATTCCCTTATGTGTAGTCTTCTTTATCTTTGTTGAAACATATTATTGTTGTAACATACTATTTCTTATCAGTTTCAAACCTTTTATTTTATTTATTAAAATTAAACTTCAAATAATAGAACTTCTTAAGCATAAAATATACATCATTAAAAAATTTAAAAATCACAAATAATTCCTTAAGTACAAAAAGAATAATCAATAATGTTTTAAGTATGTCCAAACGTTTGTCAACATGCTGGATTTGCTCCACAGAGAATAGTTTAAATATGTGCTGTAATCTAGCTCCTATATATCATAGTTGGAGACAAGGAACTAGAATCCCAACCATCAATGCGCTCTGTACCTGCAAGACGTGCGGGGATATTTATTTATTGTACAGCGCCATTATTGTAAAGGCGGATTCTCACAAAAATGGCGCTGTATAAATTATCCAAATATGGATATAAATTTATTGCAACTGAGAAGAAAAACATTTTTGAGAAGAGATTAACTCCCTAGGGAGGAAATCCAGCCGATCTACAAACGTTTGGACATTTTTAAAACATTGTTGATCAAACTAAGTGGCGTAAAAAGAAGTATAAAAATTGGAAAAATGTTTTTAAGCGTTCCCTAGTTAGTGAATACATTCAGCCAGATAAATCCCACCCACATGATAAAAGGTTAAGCTCTTTTACTTCACAAACGTCAACAGATGGAAGAGTTGAAGAAATGTGGATGTTTAAATATATCCAGAAGAGTGAATGTTAAACCATTCAATAACAGGTCATAAGCCCTGTAAATGCCTAGATTTCCATTTCCCCTTCTTCAAATGTTAATTTTTATGCCGATTTAATCAATAACATATATTTTTTTATATAAGTACGATAAAGTGGATATGGAAGGAAGTTTTGATAAATACACAACACTCAAGACTAATTAAAACAAAAAAAAAACTTACTTTTTTCCTTTAACTGGTGACAATCGAACCCATAACGCCATTTTTATAGTTGAAAATCACCCTAAAGACGTTGTACAACAAACATCCCAACGTTTCTTGCAGCTACAGAGAACACTAGGGTTGAAATTCTAGTTTCTTGCTTACAATTAAAGTCAATCATGAAAAATTGAATACGTAACATATTAAATTAAACTCGCCCATTCCTGCGATGTAATCGGAGTTGAAAATTGCACTTAATTAATATTTCGGCAACTACTTTGAATATTACAACGATTTTTAAATAATCTTCAAGAAAAACCTTAATACGTTAGGAAAAATTACATGTAGACATGATCCAGAGAAATCTATTACCTAAGTGTGTATTTTATTTATTTATTTATTCATATTTTTCGCTTACAAACTATAATTAATCATAAAAATAATGTGACCTCACTGGGGTTTCCCGTGCCGAGGACACTTAACAATTTAGTTTTTTTTAATTACATTTGAGAATAAACAAAGAAGACTCACTTAAAGAACAAACATAATTAACAAATATTCAGACAGTTTTAAAAACAAGGTATTTATGTACATCTATATTATTTATATTACAAAACACACAATGAAAACAACAAAAACCTAACATAAGCTATACAGTTGTGGAGCAGTTGATTCAGCATTGGTATGGGCGAATGAGACAATCCATTTTACTTCTACTTAGCTCCACTATACATTTTTTTATAGCCTTTTTAAACATTTTCTCATTACTAATTGCTTTAATAGATAGTGGAAGTAGGTTATAGATTTTAATTGAATAATACTCAAAATCCCTTTGTCCGAAAGTGGTATTAGTTTGTATTTGTTTAAGTTGTTTATGTGTTGAGGATCTAGTGATTATATTATTTGTATGTGATGTATTGTGAGGGTTATGTCTTTCATTTTAGTAAGAGTAGTTTTTGAATCTATAAGTGAGTATTGTTTTAGCGTATAATTGTTTTGGTGTCATTAGTTGTGATTTATGGAATATTTCTTCAGTAGATGTCTGTATCGGAACTCTGAGTATGTAGTAAAGTTATTGTTATTTTTGTTAATAAACTATGATTATTATTATTACTGTTTAGAAGGTGCGACGGTTAGACCTAGGTGTCTTTTTTCACACCTGCCTGCGTTCTTTCGCCACCTTAAAAGGCCTGTATTAATCGAAACTTAGATACACGCAATTGACATGGGAGGATTTGAGAGTAATGGCTGTCAAAAATGCCTTCTGGAGGTCTCTGGTAATGTCCACTTGGAAAAAAGAAATATAAGAATCTTTCGTCACAATTAAAATAGAGTGTATTTTCAGGATACCGAATCTTCCTTTCAGTACTTTGCTCAATTTCAAGATTCAGAATTCGATTCGAGATTCATGTGTGTAAGTGTTTTGTGACAACCCTGTTGATGGATAGGGATATTGGGGTTGGGGAAATCACGCGCTTCAGTGCACCCTGTGCGAGGTGAGCGGCTGTTCTTTGCAGATACGAATTCAAAATCCTTTCGACATATTCACCTCAATATCAAAATATTCCAAACTTCAAAACTTTTCGTTTTCATAACTTTATCCGGCTTATTTTTTTTTGTCGTAATCTAAAGAATGAAAAAAAACGCATTAAAATTTTGTCACTAATACTACTCAAATATTGAAATTATGTGCACCGGAACCTCTTTATACACAGAGATACGTTTCACGTTAACAAAGCACCTTTTAAAAAAAGTATATTAAAATATAAAGTTTGTAAAAACAGAAATAGATGAATGGAAAAAGTAACCGTAAGATGAAATTAATTAAATATAAGCGTAAGCGTATTAAATAAATGGCAAAATACATGTTTGAACAAAAGGAAATTTAATTTTCATGGCGGTGGATAAATTTATAAATAATAATATAATTCCTGATAATCGATTCGCGATGTGAACACAATAAATAAATGTGTTTTTCCCAAGTTTGGGAGTTCTGTGCGAAATCTAACCACTGTAATTTGGCCTCCTGGCCTATTGTGGTGCCAAAAAAATCCTTTTTGAAATTTAAATCAATATGAGTGATACCGTTAAATATTTTTTCTTAACATTTTAGACTGCGTGCTTATGATTGAAATATTTACATGCAAGTTTTTTGTTAATGTACATACATAATAAATATATCGCTAGCTTAAAGCAAGAGTGAGAAATCTTTGAAGAACCTATTCTCAGATAATCAGACTTTGAGGTGTGCGAAGGGTCTGACGGAATAAAATTATTTAAAGGAGATTATTAATACTGTATTTTCCTCAGAGTAATAATGCACCAAGCTGTAGAGGAGCCCAAACGTAGGAAAACCATTATATGACAATTGAGTATTAAGTTAGATACAGTTCGCAGCAAAAGAATGAGCCGTACTCAGGTCGAGAATTGCCAAATGGATATTAATTTGCAATGTTAATATTTTTTAATATGTACCTGTGTATTTATTATTGCAGGGTTATTCAAATTTATTTTTCTATAATTCGCCTTTATTTATTTTATAAAACTAAAAATATTTTTTTTATTCATTTATTCATTTTATTCACAATATACTTATGTTACATTTATTGAAACATAAATCCCAACTCTATGGAACCAAAGTCCTGTGTTGAGTTTGTTTATTTGTTTGTTTGTCCTTCACATCTCCGAAATGGCGAGTCGTAGCGGCTTGAAATTTGGACACGTCATTTTAGATGCAATTTCAAGGTTAACATTGCTATTTTCGAGTAAAATTTGAATCGACTTCTGCTAGATAAAAACTCAAACTTTATAAGGATGCGTAGTGCGGCCCCGAAATATTGCCCGTAATCAACTGTCCTTGTCAACAGTAAACATACTTTGATTCGCAAATTTTTCTCCCAAATTGAGAAAAAATAGTGTCTAAAGTAAATATGTTGATATAAAGAAAGTTTTTGAGTAACATAATACATGTGTCGGAACAATAAATGCCAAAAATCAAAGTTAATCATGGGAAAATATTCGAAATCAATTACAATCAACTGACTTCTTTAACACCTTTGACGCTCCTACTGCTGCAACCAAACATAAATATCAAAGTAATTTACAAACAAGGCCAAGCACAGCTACAAAAGCATCTGATCGAACTGTTATGTTTATGTTGTCAAGTAAAACATAATGGCCTCTAATTGGTTGCTAACCAACAAACCAATATCGCTTGCGTTCTATGAAACATAGTAAAAGGGCTTCTCTCTAGGTTACGCATTATTACTCTGAGGTATTTTCACATAGGTTAACTATCTAACTTCAATATTTTATTATTTAAAAACATTAATTTGTTTAATTTATTAACATATCTGCACGTATATCTCAAAACCAAAACATGAGACAGGGGTGAAGGAGTTGTTCACATATAATAACTGGAAATATGTGCACACATTACGTATCGACGCTGACGGTGAGTAAAGAAATTATTGATCTCAAAAATGTATCAATTATTGTATTTTTATTTTTTTTAAACTCTATTTTGAGGCTTGTCAGCAGGTGGGATAATGGGAATATGGAAGGAGGTAATGAAAAATACACCACTACACCCAGACCAATTGAGGGAAAAATCTTTCTTGGATTTTTTTCTTGCAACTAGCGGGAATCGAACCCGCGATGACAGTTTCACTATTGGCTGTCTAACCAACTGCACCACGGCGCCTGTCTTACGAAATAGTAATTACATCAATATTTCCTGAAGGCGCTTTCAGTAGTCCGTAAGAAATCTATTTTATTCAACGAGTACGCCAACACTGTTAAAATTTTATGATTATCAACTAGAGCTTCACGAATCTTACTTGTTATTATGATAAAAGTTATAAATGTTTGATTTACGACGGCAAACTTTCATTTTTCAATATGATCCTAAATTTAATTAAGAACTTTACATAACACAAGAAAATTAACTCCTGATTGGGCCAAACTCGTTGATGCAAAAAAATGTAAATTTGTTCCTAAAGTAAGTACCTGAGAATCACTTCAAAGTTAAAGTTATAATGTTCTTAACTCGATACAAACAATTTGGAGTAAGAGTAGCGAGACGGATATTTTTTTGAAATTTAATTTCGCGTAGGAATGAGGACTTTTATTATTTTTTTCTCCGAAAATTCAATTTATTAGGTGGAGCATGCCTCCCATACAATACTCAACTAACTTTTAGCAACTTTAACTCATAGTTTTGTATCTAGGAGAAAATCGAATTATGTGTAACCTAGAATACGTGAGTTGACTGCGTACTTAAAGCATAAAAAATATCAACTAACACAATCTAACCTTTCAATGAAATATCACGTAAATTAAAACGAGACATCAATTTTTTTCTTTTGAATTGCACCGTTTTAATTTAACAATACTTGATTTTGATAAACACATATTTCTACTTTTATAGTTTAGATAAATAATTAATTTTGAGGTTATTTTTATAAACCAATGCGATTTAAAGTGGGAACAATTTTGTAGCAGAGCGAGGTTTGAACCTCAAAACATTAATCTGTGAGTCGAAAAAAATGCCAACCAATTGGATAATATGTTTTATATTATGTAGGTCATTAAAATTCCAGCATTTTAAAATATAAAATACCAGAAATAAGAATTGAACATTGTTCCAATAAATTTTTTTCAAGTAAGTTTTTTTTCGAAAATTACTAAATTGAATAAAAATTCTAAAATATTTATCATTTGATTATTACTAGCCTTCTAAACGTTTCTTTAAAACAAACGCAATTCATTTTCTGGTACCGAAATAAAATGTGACTTCTTAAAATAGTCTTGGATGGATAAAATAGTCAAACTATCTTCTTACCGATTCTCATCTTTGGTAATCATACTGATACATTTGCACCGAAAAATTAAAATAATAATTAATTATAATAAGTCCGCCTAATTAGGTTGAACAAATAATCGAAAAACATTATCGCTTAAAAGTGGGTGAAAAGGAATTATCATGTGAACATATTTTTTGAATACATCGATGCTTAAATTGAAAAGAGCCACAGATGAGCCAATCAAAGTTCTTAACGTGAGTTTTTTTAAATTAAGTTTTTAATATCATTAGATGCGTTTTTTAAAGTTGTATCTTTCTAGTTATGGAATTTTGTGTTATCACGCAAAAAGTAGCGGTGATAGCGATTTTGCTCTGAAGTTAGTTACCAAAACGCAAAATAGCAAAAGGGCTATTGTGTGATTTCGGTCACTTATAATGCCAAATCTACGGGAGACTTTTTTTCATAGATAAATATGGCCAATTTAAATATGATTTATCGTATTTGGAAAATTCACGGATTTCGATTTGTGCCAGTGATATTTTTTAGAATAAAACCAGATCAAGATTGCAAAAGGTTCTTACTACCGTAATTATATTAAAACTATGTACATAGTCTGAAATTAAATATAATAACTGTTTTATTAACCAGTTTTTTATATTTAATCTAGATATCTAATTATAAACAAAAATTGATGGAATTAAAAACAAAATTAAAGAAGTGTAAGAACATAAAAAAGGGAAAATTAGTTAATTTATTCCAAAATTTAAAAATAAGTAATAGAAAAAATAACAGCAATTGTTTGAATAAAAGAAGAAGGCAATTGAACAGAGAAAATTGAGATAAATAGAAAAACTAAATGTTCAAAATCAAGAAAAGGACAAAGGCATAAAAACTACAGCGATTTACGTTAGATACGATACGGAAAAATAGGAATTTACCGAAAAAGTTACAACATATTTAACGATCCTTCAAGTGACAAAACCTTATGTTTCCACCCCAGTCTACTAAAAATAGAATTCGTTACATTAAAAACGAGAAGCTTCTTGTTTCACTTTTACTTCGCTTGCAATGTTTCGAGAAAGGACGGAAACAGTTAAGACTTCAGCGGGGGGATTTAATAACATTGAATAATACAGAGCCCTGTATCAAGCCTTCGTACGTCTGTTGAATTGTCCGATATTTTATTCTTGCGTTAGAGCACTCGAGTCTCAAGCTGTTCTGTTCAGTCATTTCTCTTATATAAGTGGTGCTTGTATTGGTAGAACTATTGCTAAGAATAAATCTACGATAGACGTAGTTTATATTTTGAATTATTTTGATGGCCCTTTTGTAAATACGTTATTTTCCAGTTTGAATAACATCTGGCCCATCGTCATAGATTCAAATGTCATGAATATAAATAATCTACTTGACTGCCACATAAAACAGATTTGTAATAAATAAAATACTCAATTTTCCAAAAATAAGAATTTAATTGATACAGCAAATTAACTTATTGTTCAAAATCAAACACAATATTTTTTATGAGAAGTCGTAAGGTTTTTATTTAATTTCGTGTGATTTTATTTTATCGCTTATCATTTTTGTACAATTTTAATTGTGGATTGGCAGGCTTATTCAAAAATTGTAATTTATTCCAACCAATTAAGACGTGGAATTTTTATTTTTATTTTCTAGAAAATAAAATAAATAAATAAAATAAAATTAGCAATAAACGTCTAAATAAATTGATAACGATACTAGTTCAACAAGAAAAAAAGATATAATAGGATAAGAAAATATGAGAAATTTATAAAGATCTAAGAAATATTTCTTTAGACGTGCTTTAAATAAAGTTGCTGCAGATTTTTTTATTATTTTGAATCTTGAAATAGGGCACACATAAGCATATTCTTATGTGTTCTCCAATAAAAACAATTTACAAATATTTAATAAATAAGTTATTTAACACATATTTCCTCACCTTCTATTTGAATTTCTAAAAAAAAAACATAAATGTTTTTTCCAATTTCATAATATTTTTTACTAAAATAGAATTATGTGACATCGCCTTTATAAATTTTACTAGTAGTGTGGTCATATTCACGTTGGCTTTGATATTTTTTTTTCAAAATTCTGTGTTATTTTAAAAATTGATAAAATTATAAACAAACATTATCGTATTGAAAAATGTTCTTTGCCTATATGTTAGTACTCTTAATTTTTTTAACATCAAATTTACACTTGTGTATTGTTTTTTTTTTCAAAATGATTCTTAAAACCTTGTTTTGTAATATGGTTAGTTTGTTTAAATATTCTTGTTTGATAAACATAATTTGCTTCTACAGTAGTTGTTGTATGGTTTAATGATATTGTGTTATAAATAATTTTGCATAAATCCTTTTCAACAAATCTTTTAATTCTTCCCAAAATTGATTTTTTTGCAACCTTTTTCGGTACCATATTAGTATGTTGATGGAATGTGAATTTGGAATTTATTATCACACCTAAATATTTTATTTGCCTAACTTCATTCAGTTTTTCATTTTCTACTACAATTGACGGCGATACATATATTCTTATGTTCCTTATAATTTATATATTTTATTTTGTCTAATTGATTTTAATTTGTAATTTTTAGCCAGTTATTATTTAAGCTAATTTTTATTTTAATTATTGATAGTGGATTGGAGATAATCCAATAAGGATTTAATTTTATGATTTTTGCAGTACCAAAATAAGTAAACATAATTTTACCAATACTTACTAGAATTTTACATACGTACCCAATTCATTAAGAAATCTTACATTTGATGTTATTTTCTTTTATACACGTTATATTTTTTGATAACTGTATATCACCAACGTAATAAAATACTCCTTCATAGGTAGTAAAAAACAGTAAAATATGAGAAAATTTTGAAAAAAATTGTGACACTAAATCGTACCCATAGTTATCGAGTTTGTTTATTTATACTAAGGATGCATTCGGGGAGACTGCATTTACTACCTAAAATGGGAGGACACTTATTTTTGGTATGTAAACAAGTTTTTATTTAAATGCTTACAAAGATGAATCTCAACAAGATTTTTTCTTTAAATTCCTAACAATTTCTACCTATTTATCTTTTTTTGCGGGATTTAAGGAAATGCTTGAATAATCTTAAAAAACTATCCCCAGCTATAATAAGAAGAGTTTAACTGTTGTGCCTTGGATACTTACGAACAAGTATTGGAATATTAATTAATAATAATTTAAGGTTGACAAATATTAATAAATATAATAAATATTGACAAAAAGATGGGTACGTCTTGAAACCGGAAGACATAGAAAAGTTTTTAAGTGGTATTATACAAATATTCAATATTATTTAGTAAAATGTTAGACCAAAAAGTAAATTCTACGATATCGGTAATATTTTATCAGCGAGTACGGCCTTAAAAGCAAAACATTATAAAAAACTGAACATTAAGTATTAAATCACATCAATCCTATCTGAATCAGTGCATATTTATTCGAGTTTATGCATGTGCTTATTAAAATGCATGTCGTGCTGGTTTTATATTTTTGCATTTAGTTTGATTAGTGTCCTGACGAAAAGACGGGTTTGTCTCAAAACTGGTAGACATAGAAAAGTCGATGTGTGTTTTATAATATTAAATAACCAATTATTTGTTAACTTATTGGTTTTTTTCTTACTTTCTCAGCGGGTAGTATCACGAATACTGTATTGCGGAATGAGCCGAGCATCTATTTAGAATCATGATGTGGTCAGAAGGTGGATATGGCACAGCACGCTTGTATATAGTTAAAAGGACCATGCGCCATGACCAATACCCAATACATCAAAATACTCGACATAAAAATGCTAACGCATTAGAAATATGGTACATCTTGTTTTTTTTATTTTTAAATACAAAAGTTAACAATACTTTGTGTGTAAACATAGGATAAAATCTTAAGAGAAAAAATACCAACCCATGAACGGCCTGTATCTATATATTATATATACAAATGTATATATATATGATTTTTTTAGTATATATGTACTGCCGAAGCAAAAAGTTTCGTGAACGAGTTGATTTGAGATCGTAATGGTTCAATTATTAGATAAAATTTTGGTTTAACGTTTCATAGGTCGGCCGCTAGATGGAAAAAATTGTGTTTTTAAAAAAAATATTAACAGACAGGCAAAAAAAAAAGCTTTCAGAGAAAACAGAAAAAAATAGTATTTGGTTTGTGGTGTAATCAAAAAAAGTAATGACAGAAAAAGTAGCTTTACTCACATTTAATTTTTGTGTTCTTATCAAGAATCGAACCCAAAACTTTTCATGCGTAAGTTAAGCATCTTAACCACTACGCCCACCGCCTGGATATTTAATACATTATAACTTTTTTGGAAACGTTATTCTGATTGACAGATTATAATTAATTTACTTTTTTTAAATGAATATTTGTGTTCTTATGATTTACCCAAACTATTAATTTATTAGAAAATAAGAACCAAGTTGTGCTAGAGCGAGGTGCGAAGTGCGAAGTTTGAACCTCTGATCCCTGGATCCGTGACACTAGCCACAAAATCACACCCCAGTTAGTTCATTTTTATTTTTAGATTGCTCCTAAAAGTAAAAAACAAATTGTGAGGCTCAAAAGGGTGAAATTTAATAGTGCCCGAGATTCTAATTAATCAACCGAGGCTCACAGGGCCGATAAAGCGAGGTCTCAAGGGCCAAATTTCCTAGCATGTAACAGTCAGCGACAACCAACTGTTGCCTGCTAGTACTGATTTAATAACTTTAACGTGACAGTACGATTTTATTAACAAAATTACGCATATATACGAATATATACATACATGCACACATACATATTGACCCATAATATTTATATGTCCCTACACACACATACATAATATTTAAAAAATAAACCATCTAAAGGTTTTGTATAAAAAACAAAAAAAAACCGGTTCTCAAACCAGCGAAATTATACGTGAATACATGACTCTGATTCATGCCAGATAGCTAAAAGATTTTCTGCATATCAAGAATCGAAGAAAATTTCAGTTTAACCTTGGTCCGGGAACTCACCCTAGTAAAAACCTTTGGGAGCTCGTGAAGAGGGATACTGTTATAAACGTGATCGCAAACCAATGCCGATTGATCGAAAAGCTTATAAACGAACTGCACAATAGTAAAATTTTACGAGAAACTTCCATAAAATGCATGGAGATTATTCCAAAAAGAATTGATGCAGTTATAGCTGGCGAAGGCGGAATAACTTGATATTAACCAAATGCTCCATAATCTTCAAATCGTTCGATAAAAGAAATGTTATACTTACCGAAATTTCTCGGTATATAATTTTTGTTGGGCCGTTTATATAAAAAAGTTCAAATAAATAAACACCCTTTAAAGTAATAATTTTTCAAACAGTTCAAAAAATAAGTAAATGTGTCAGTATTTTTAATAATAAGATCATGCTCTCTACCTCTTATATTGTCATTTTTGAGAGCCAGTGTGAATTCAAATCATCTCTATACACGTATATACATGTATATTCTATACTAACGATGTGTAAAATGCACCTGTGCAAACGAACTACTAATAACTTGTATTTTATATACTTACATAATATACTGACTTTAAAAAACAAAGATAAGCTGATATTGTATTATAATAATGAAAATACCTTCATAGTTTTATTCCACTTTTATTATTATATATTTATGTTGGTTTTTGTTTTTATATTGCTTAATTCAAAGTGTTGTAATATTTTATATTGTAAAAGGCAATTGTACCGTATAATAAATAATTTTTCAAAAATATAATCTAACCACTTCAAAGTCACGGCAGTTCCAAAAACATTTACTTGTAAATTTTCATGAATAGTTGCAATGCGAATAACATTTTGAAACTAATTGAATGCAGTTTCGTGTATCTCCAATATAGATGTTTCAAACTCTCCTGTTGTGGCTTTCTCATCCACTTTGATAATTATTAATCTACCATATCAAAATGTTGTCCGTTCTCTGCGCTGTTGGCAACTTTGTTCGCCACTCTACTTCGACTCGGAACTTGATTTATTCTTGGCGAGGCATTTAGATCTTGGTAAATATTATCATTTATGCTCTAATTGATTAAAACTAACCCAAATAAGTCTGAATACTACTTGAAGACTTCGTATTAAATTCGAATATTTTATAAATTACATTTATTGGTACTCTTGAGTGTTATATTTGAATATTCATACATATGTAATTTAGACGTACCTGAGCAGAGTTTGTAAAATGTATATATTATTAATAAAACATACAATCTGAAACTCATTTAAGATGGTACATAAAATAAATAAATTGGATAATGTCCCCTGCACTGCATTTTTAATGAAATAAACCAATCTATCAAAATTATTTCCTTATTACCCATGGAAAAAAAAGAACAGAACATTGGTACTCCGATTACAGTGAACCCAAATCATTTTGGTTACAAAGAAGCCAAGGTAAAAGTTTTAAGACAGTTTTAGGCTTCAGGCGTTGCTCCAGAAACAGTAAAATATTGCAGAGAAGAGCCACCTTTTAAATCAATATTTTACTTCCACCTTGTTCGAAATCGAATCATGGATGTCAAACCTGTATAAAATCCATCGATCGTAAGTTTTAAGTAGTTTAGCCATTTATAATAATGCTTTGTAAATTCTTTATTCTTTCACCATATTTAAAGATATTTTTTTTTTTTAGGTTCGTAGATTTTCACGGTCACATTTATTAATATGTATCTTGTGGGGTGATCCCGTTCAATTGAAGATACGGAATGTACTTACTCTACAACTAAATTACTAGTAAATAAACATTTTTTTTTTACAAAACACAGTTTACCCTGAATTTTAACACCGTATTAGTCTGAATATACCCGTTAGAGCACTAATTAGTCAGGTAAATAGTGAAAGTGTACAAAGTATTTAAATTTATAATTCATGTGAAAATACAATTTGTTACGCAATTGTAATGAAATTCCGCCGTAAACAAATGAAACAGGTCAAATTTTTATCATCTCACCTGATTTTTAACTACATTCATAGGGACCTTTTAAAATAATTTTTGATTATGTAGCACTTTTCAGACATTTAAAAGTATCTAGAGTCAGGTATAATAATTATAAACTAAATAAAAATATAAATATTGATTGATGACTATGCCATACCCTATTCAACGAGACTGGCCCTTGTTACACGTGCCCGCCACGAGCCCAATGCGTGGAATATGGCCCGTCTTGACATTCAAGGGTCAGATTTAGCTAAGTGTGTAATATCGAAATAAAAAGTATATTAATTACTGGAAGTAAACAAAATGATATAAACTGTAATATTTAAACAATCAGTTAACATGATTTATTTCCCATTGTTTTAGTTTGCAATAATTGCATACCTTCATTTTTGTTTTTAAATAATATCAATATTTAATAAAACCTACAAATATTTACCATTAACAATAAGGCTCTAACAGAGAAGACCTCTGTCTTGTCATTCTATCCTCTCTAGGATATATAGAATGACGCACTGCCGAAAAAAAAAATATTGAGCATTCATACATATTTACTACATATACATTTAAAATTCGAAATCAGTGACAAACTATTAATTTCAAACGTAATTTTTTCATAAAAATTATCATTTTCAAAGCTTTATGCGCACCTGATAGAACATTAGGTGCTGTAATATAAAATAAATGCAGCTTATCGCAACTGTTTACTTTAAAGTAAGGCGATCGATCTCACGTTTCATGGGCTAGTTTAATAATGATAAAATATTACAGTGTGATACGACCCATTAAACAGTTGTTTCATGTTGACCATCCCAGAAATTCCACCCGAAACCTCTATCCAATGGCAAACGGTCCATATAAGCAATTATGCACAACTTCCTATTATATTTTATTATCGATATAAATTATTTACTCTAATAGAATTTATGGAAAAAGAAAAATGTTATTCCCAGCGATTGTATTTCACTCAAAAAACAAATACAAATATCTTTAAACCGTGGCCAGCCCGTTCCCAGTAAAATAGGAAACTTGCTGATTATAATAACTTATTTCTCCGCACAAAAGTCATTTTATTTTATATCTTAATAATTTGAATATTATTAAAAAACTTTCTTAAAAAAAAACTGTGTTCCCTAAATAGAATACAGTTGACATTAATGACCACCAGTTTTTTTCTTTCTCTCAATTCAACGTAGACCGCGGCATTTTTGACGTTCTCAGAAAAAATGTAACGGGATTTCGCATAATTGGTTTGTTTGAACTAGAATGTATCACTGTGATAGAATGTGGAATGACCGGTGGACGACCAATATGTATGTATAAATGGAAAGTGCAATGAAAAATATAATAATCTAAGTCCGACAATCAAAATCACTCGCAAACGAGTGGAGGCGTATAAAAATAATAATAATAATAAAAAAGTCCAAAAATCTGGTTTAATTTTACACCAGAAACTGTAGTTTTCACCCGCTCGGACACAGACACAGACACTTCATGCTCTCAAATATCACTTCATTTTTTATTCACCTACTAACTGTCTGTTACAAGTAACAGTTTGATTTATTTTTGTGAAATTGTTCTATCAGATTTTTTGCCAACGCTGCCCTGTTATTTATATATCGTTTCAAGAAATATTTTTATTTTTGAAACGGTAACTGTAACTGATCATAAGTTCTGCGTGTAATTTATTTACATAAAAATACTATCGCTTCACCATGAGAAAAACATCGAAATAATAAACAGTATAAAAGCAATTGTTTAATGATGTTAAGAAAAAACATCAATTAGTACAATAATAAAAGGAAAAAATACACTTAATAGAAGTACGGATAGATTCTGGTCGATGTTGACCCATTTCTGAAATCTTCACTGCCAACATAAAAGTTAAACTCCGTCAGTTTTCGTAGCAAAAGCTACATTGAGTTCTTAAAAGCCCTCGTTGTTTTAATCACTATAAAAGTTAGTTTAACCTACTTTGGTTAGTGGTAACATTACTAGACAATTCTAAGAAAATTATTATTTTCATTGCTCTTAAAATTAAAGTAATTGAAAGTTGGCTCTGATTTCTTGCCTGTACCAAAAAGGTCTCTTTTACTAATATTTAAGTGCCTTCAAACTCGCTGAAGGCACTAAAATATTTTTATCTAATTATATAAATAAGCAATTTAGTAATATTAACATCTAAGGTATTTTTTTAAACATAAAAGGCAAATATAAAGAAAAACAAAAAAAAACAACTTAGCATCCTCACATTAAATTGTAAAAAAATTAAAATTCTAAAATAAATTATATTTATGTATCAATTCTGAAATATTTTTCTCACTTTTTTGTTAATTAAACTAATTGATCCAAGAAGAAGGTCTATTCAGCTGAGTTTTTTTCCGCATTTTTAACTTCAAAATAGCAAAAAGTGGACTCATAAATATTGTTGGAATTGTTTAAGGAAGCCGCCGTCAGCCATTTGTCTAAACTCTAAATAAATTTGTATGGAGACTGGCGGCTACAGCGTTTTGAAGTATTCCTAAAGTTGGATTGAATTGCAGTGAAAATGTTATTAATTTGAAGTGGTTTTAACGCATTTCGAGTATTTTTAAAATTATTTTATCTGAAATTATAAATGGATTTTTTTTGATTCTTGCATTTATTTCTCATGGAATTTTAAAAATTTTAATTACTGCATACATGAAATATTTTTTTAACTATCCGAGTATAATTGACTGTTCAATCATCAGTAATATTATATAACAGATGAAAAAACACATATACACATTCAGATGATTTACATCATAAAAGAAGCAGAATCCTCCGGGGACTACTGGTTAAATTTGAGGATGTAAAAGAGCTCGCCCCCTACTTAATAGCCCGATACTTTACGGATCTGAGCTTGGAGTGAAAGATTCAGTAAAATGAGAACTCACGCCTTTTATAGAGTAGCCAGGCTCTTTAAAGACATGAGCTTGGAGGGCGAGAACTATTCACGGTGACCCGTCACAATAGATCTTCACAGGTTGCAATGACGTCAGGGCCTATTAAGCTATAGCACTGCCCCTACCCTTAAAAATAAGAATCAGTAATACTGCTTTTGATTAAATGTTGCGAAGTGATGTTTCTACTATATGACACTTTACCCATAAAATAATTGATCATGCGACTTGTAAATGCCTATATTTTATAATGATTCCACAAAAAAATCACGTTTTCCTTGAAATCGGTATCTATCAATATATTATTACTTTGATTTCAAATATCTCCATTTTCAGTACAGTCATCTCCTTCGATCGTAAAATGCCGAGCAAGTCTATTTGGTCCTTCGAGCCAGATGTTTCCAACGTCTATAGCACCGTTCACACGACGGCGGCGGCCCAACTCACTCCAACGACCGTAACCATCTCGGATAGACCCTCCTTTAGCAACATATGATATAAATTGCACACACCAATCGAACCTTTACTTGCAATCGAATTTATCTGACCAGAATACGGACATTATTTTAACGTGATATAAGAGTTTCTAGAGACAATTTTAGACAAGAAAAAAGTTTGAAAATATTTTATTTTTATTTTTATTTTTATTTATTAAAATGAAAATAAAACAGCTTGTTTTCGGCCTCTTTTTTTTACAGACCGTCGAAAGATGTTTTAATTTTTTAATTGACAGGGTGTCTCAACAGACATGCAGGAAATTTTGGAATGAATGTAATTATGTATTTTTATACATTATGAATACTAAATGTAAAAAATGATGATAAAGAAAACGTCGACGTTTTCTTTGAAGGTGATTATTAAAAATAATCAAAAACTGCAGAATCAACACACTGTGACATACATTCGCACATTTAAATGCATATATAAAATAAACAGAATTGTTTAGAAACATTGTATTTATTCCCAATTTAGACAGCATCTATTTGTTCCTACACGTTTATCTCACAACACGCCGCCATTTTTTTAGAAAGAATTGTAAATAAAAACGCACATAAATATCTAGACAGCATTTTAGGTTAGTTTTTGTTCAGCGAACACTATTAATCTAACTGCTGTTCCATTAGAGCAACAAATGTTTCTGATAATAGAGAGGGAAGAAAGAACCGGGAGTAACAAGTGGAAGGGAGAAAGATGAAAATTCCATTTCGTTTTGAAATTACAGACCCACTTTATCACGCGTCACATTTAGAAGGATAGCACGACGGATGAATGGCATATTTTCCAAGGCTGTTTAATTCGGTACAAACCAACTAGACTAAAAACACCGACATAAAGGCACGGTGCGCTTCTGGCGTTTTGTTTTATTTTTATTAATCTTAAAATATATGTATTTGTTGGGACGTCACCGAAATGAAGAAAAAAAGATTTAGCTATTCGCTAAGAGTACTCTGCGTTTTCTTTTTCCGTGCCTTGTTAAAATATTTGTGTAATATATGAATATAAACAAAAAAGGCTTTATGCCTGTTTATAATTACTTATTTAACTTTTTGTACATAATGTTATTTGTACATTGGCGGGTTTATTGCCAAATAGCAATTTCTTCCAGCCAACTAATAAAATAATAGTTTTGTTTTTATAATTCAAGTTACAGAAATATTCAATAGAAAAAAAAAGATTGAAAAACTAAAAGTATATAAAAATAGAAATAAACGTATTTGTTTATAAATTACCTTAAATCAAAACTATTACTCAATGGGAAAAAGGAAAAAAAAGAAAGAGGAAAAAAGAAAGGAGGAGAGATTAAGGAAGAGAAAGGAGATGTTTTTTCAGACGTGATTTAAACAGAGATAATGTAGTAACATCTTTGATGGTGGATGGGAGATGATTCCACAGTCAAGCCGCATGAACACTTTATGAGTTAGAGAAGAAAAAGGAATTGTGGATGGGTATTAAGAGAGTGCCTTAAGAATTAGAACGAAGAGATAAACGAAGGAGGTAAGAACTTTTGCAACCTTCTAAGTGAGTGTAGACTGAAAAATATTTTGCGGCTTAATTCATTAGTATGAGCTTGCCAGCATAAATGTATTTTTTACGGATTTCCTGTTTATATTCATACTATTGACATTAAGAGAATTAAGTAAAGATACGCCTAGCTTACTAAGCAATCTTTGACTACCAGCCAACATAATTTGTGTTAGATGGGTTAATAAGTAAACCATACTCTTTTGTCCATGTTGACAGGCAATTTAGTGTATTAGACGTCGATTCTTTTGCTTTGCTGGTGTTTTTAGTTTCATTACTGCAGAACAGCGTTTATTTGATATTTTTAAAATACATATTGAAATTTGTTTTCCATTAAATCTAAAGACTTTTGGGTGGACACATTTTTTTTAGACATTTTTTTTACCGTATTTTATTTTCACTATGCATATTTATTGAAAACCGTTTAACAGACACTATTAAGAAGATATTTTTTTAGTTCTTTTTTTTCAATTAAAGATCTTTTATAATAATAATGCTGGTTTGTGGAAGGTCATTGAAAAACCTTGGAATAACGCGATTTAATGTTCGTTCTCCGAAGTAATTTGTAATTTGAATAGTATTAGATAAATACTGTAATTATATTGACTGTAGAAAGGCAACATTTACCAAGCGACATGTAGACAACTTTACAGAAAAGCCAAATAAAGTATTCTTTTTAATTGATCAAAAATCTCATATTTTCTATTTAAACTTTTCTGTAAAGTTGCCATACGTCGCTTGGTAAACTTTGCCTTTCCAGCGACGACATGTTTTTTTTTACAAAAGATCATCATCGACAAGCCTTGGATAGGCGAGTCTTGTAAATAATCATATATATTATATTTGTCATGTATTTTAGGTACTATTATTGTTTAGAAAAATGTTTGTTTAAATAATTTAACAAAAAAACATAATGCCAAAGGGATATTTACAAAAAGGTACAATCATATTACTCAGAATAAATAAAAATATAAATAATAAATATTTTTAAATTACAGTGCATGTAAATTATGTACAAATGTAAACAAAATATTAGTCAATATCTGTGATAACTCTATGTAGAATTCGTTAAAATGGAGTTACTCGTATATTGACAGATGTTTATCATATTTAAATTTATTGCAACAGAGAGGGAAACATTTTTGAGAAGGAATATGGAAGTATAGGCTTTTACAGCGCTAATGACCTGTCATTGGCTGGTTTAAGTGGCCACATTTCAATCTGTGTAACATTCACCATTCTGCCCATGTTTAAACATCCACATTTCCCCAACTCTTCCATCTGTTGACAGTTTGCAAGCATTTGGACAAACTCAAACATTGTTGAGATGTTTATCAATTCATTTTAATAATACATACGAATAGGTCAGTAAATTACCGCTTTAAAAAAATACATTTAAATTTCTTCGAAACAGAAAAATATCATTAATAAACCACCTGGCCATACACCTAACTATTATCGATTTTTCTCATAATTGAGTCGATTACATCAAAAACGGTCAAAATGAAAAATTTTAAGATCTATATGGAAAGGTGGAAAGCCATTAAAATCATATGGAAAAGTACAAATGAAGTCCACGCAAGTCAAACTACTTTTATTTTTATGGTTTTGATCTCAGAGTAATAATTCACAAGAGAGGCTCTTTGGCTCTATTGCAAAGAACAGAAGCGTCCCAAATTTTTAGTTTGTTTTTTTAGTTTAACAACAAACGTGTAACGGACGATTTAGGTTTGCACTTGCAATGAGGAACTTCAGCCCCAGGGGAAATTAGATACAAGAAATGTTTTCTTGCGTGCGGTAAAAATTAGAGCATTAAGTTGAAAGGTAAAATTTCTTAAAAATGTACGCAAAAAATAATAATAAATATTTTAGTAAAAACGCACTACTTTGAATGACGTCACTGGTTCATATGAACCATCCAATGATATGAGAGCGAACCAATCAGAAGAACTGTCATAGAACAACCTCTGACGTCGCACGCGGAGTTATTTCAGAAATACAAAACTTTAAAAAATCACAGCGCTGATAATACGATACATAAAATTAGTTTTTAAAAAATTGGCTTAGTTTAATAACAAATAAAAAAATCAAAAAAGACACTGAACTTCCCCATTCTCGACTCTAGTACCTACGGCCCGTTGTGTTGGTGTAAGCTGTAACTAACTTCGTGGTTAATAATCATAAAATGGTTTTTGTCCCTATGGGTAATTTTATTAGCTAGTGGCGTTTTATTACTCCGAGGCCCAAGGTTTTGATACAATAACAATAAAATCTCAATGTGACTTATACTTTTTTTTAGTACTTTTTTCTCTCCTCATACTTTGTTCGTTTTTGAAACAATGGATTTAATTATAATTAATGTACACGCCAAGCATGATGCGTTTGATGATTTCTTAAGTACCTAGACTTGTATGACATTATATTATAAGAACCTTCAGTCTTTTTAATGTTCACATTAGTTTTTAAATCCACTTTCAAGGCGAAGCATTTGTAAATTTTAATGTTTTCTTGTTTTTAAAATATAAAATGAACTGAATTTACTGACTTAAAAAAATGTGTAATCTATGTAATAAAATTTTAATAACAAACTTAAAATCTTAAAAATATAAATATCGAAATAAGAAAACGGATGCAGCAATCTCCGGTAACGACATTGATCTAGCGAAACGAAGCCTGTCGGTATTTTGCGTCTGAACTACGGGTTGCTGACCTTCTTGAGAGGGCATACGGGAGTTGGCCATAGATAGAGTGGTCGATAGAGAAAATTTGTGTATACCTTAATATTTATTACGTTATTTCATTTCATTTTCATTTTCATTTATTTATTCAGATATTTAGAACATTACAGAAAAAGACCCAATTCATTCTAAATACAATAATAAATCACAAATTACAGTAGATAATTATGTTATTAAAATAATATAACAAAATGTAAAAAGAAAAATTAAATGTTAGAAAGTGCTTTCCTAAGGGAAGGCCCACTGTCGTGAAATATGTCGACATCCGAGGCGATGCGATTAAGTAGCAAGATTGCCCTACCAACCGGCATAACCATTGGCAGGTTGGTTCTGCATCGCGGTAGGTAAAACAATCGATGCTGTCTTTGTCGAAGATAGTTATCAGGTACGAACAGACCTACATCCATCAGAATTTCTGAGTTATGTATGCGACCACCGATCACCTGGAAAAAGTGAACACCCAAATGAACGTCCCTCCTCCTCCATAATGACTGATAGCCTAGCATTCCTTATTATATTGAAATAGTCAGCCCTTAGTGTCTTTTATATATTAGTTGCAAATACAATAATATATATACATGTAAGTAAAATCCTAAGTAATAGAAAGCACTTAAACTTATTGATACTTTACACTTATTCACAAATTAAGAAGTCTGAAAAGATTAACAGCATAAAATTATATTAACAGTTCTAAAAATATATATTTTTTAAATTGGTAAAATAAATATTTCAAACCTGCAAAAAAATAAAGAAAAAAATACATTTTAATAAAAAAATTAAACAAATTTTGTATAACACTAATAAAAAAAACAAATACATATTTATATTATTTTTTAAAACTACTTTTAGGTAAATAGTATATAACGGTATGCATATTTATTTATTTATTTGTTTTTCAGTTCACAAACAGTAAAAGATATCACAATATAAATATAATTTATAAAATAAAAATAAAAATATTTTTAATTGAGTCGGCATTCACTTCGTAACACTTCATTATAAATATTATGAAAATTAAAACACTAAACATCATTTACTAATTATATGTGAACACCAATAGTCACAAAAGAAAAATTGTACATACACCAAAATTTAGTTTTCATTATATGTTATTAAAGCAGTTTATTGGAATTTATAAAAGATTAATTTTAAAAGGTAGAATATGGTAGAATAATATGGTAGAATTGGCTCTGCACTTTATAGCCATTTTACTGGAATAAAAATTTTAAAAATTTAAACAAATAAATAATAGAATTTAATTTAAAATAGATGTAATTTATACAATCTAATATAATTTTACTAGATTATCAATAAAGTCTCGTAGTTGTAATAAGTTTTTTTAAATGTATATCAATAATTATGGTAATAATAGTCACAATAAAATAAAATAAATAAAAAACAATGCGTACTCTTATTAAGTGTATCCGTTTTATTATTGTACATATTAGTTAGGGTGAGTATATATATTAAGGGTGTGTGAGGGTGGGTGTATATGTGTATGGGTGTGTGAGTATTGTGTGTATGCGAGAGTGTGTAGTGAATGTAATATAATACTGATATAAAAAAACGATAAAGAGAATATATATATATATATACTAGCGGACTCGTCAGACGTTGTCCTGCCCGAACGTTGGCTTCCTTGCTATTAACGTAGAAAAAGACTTTTCATAGATAAGTAGGTACCTAACTACTTGTTTTTGATTAAATTCCAAAACTTAAATTGATAATATTATAATATTTCATTTAAATAGGTACCTAGGTACTTGTTTATGGTTGAATTCCAAAACATTAAATAAATGTTTTTTCAAATATAGCATTCTTTTTGCAAACGTCAAACTTCGGTCGTCTCACCAACAAAGGTGTGTTTATAAGTATAAAGGAATACGTTTTTTTTAAATGTATTGAATTTAATATTATTTTCGTGTTACTAAAATCCAATTAAAAGAAACAAATTGGTAAAATTTATAAGGAATTTAAGGAAAAAATCTGATTGAGATCCACAAAAAACAAATGCTTTTTGTAAACATTCAAAAACAATCTTTTTTTATATACAAAAAACAACATCTTTCCATTTTTTGCAAATGCATTCTCCCAGAATGCAACCCTGGTAGATTGATGAATGAAACATTTATGCACCTAACTTCTTTTTTGCATATTCGATTAAAGATTTTAATATCTACAAACACGCACAGCGCAAAAATCTATATTTCTCTAAAACCCGCATGTAAATCGGTTGAGCCG
Organism: Micrasema longulum; assembly: GCF_059751315.1. Taxonomy (NCBI): domain Eukaryota; kingdom Metazoa; phylum Arthropoda; class Insecta; order Trichoptera; family Brachycentridae; genus Micrasema; species Micrasema longulum. Next base: position 13,335 of record NW_028279405.1, on the reverse strand, counting down.
TTTAGGAGGAGTACGGTGACATCACACGTGCAGAGGAATTATATATATAAATATACAAATATGCTCCTCATAGGAAGCAGACGAGAATTAAGTATGTAAGATAGTCGTTACAGTAAAGTGACCGAAGTATTCAAATAAATGATCGATTATTCTCATCACTAGTTGTTATTCAACATATTTTCTTACTCCTGACATCTGCCAAGGAGGTATAATACCGCGCTTGTTGTCATCTATCACCTTTACGTGTTTATGCCATAATATGCTTGTTCACTATCTTATACACGTCTCTAATACAAGTCCAAGAGTGAGATGACTCTAGGAATAAAGAATTTTTACCTACCATGCGCGTGCGGTGACTATTATCAGTAGAGATGCAGATAAAAAGTTATAATGTGTGAATCCTTATTTTCGAATTCAATTTCAGTTTATTTATTTAATGTGTTTATGTACAATTCAAAAATATATTCCAAGCATGTATAGACAATATAAAAAAAGAAGCTATACAATTTTTTAATTGGGTTGTGGTTCCGTGGCTAGTGTTGCAAACTCACGCGCCAGAGGTCCGAGGTTAGTACCCCGCTCTACTCCAACTTGATTTCTATTTTCTAATGGTGAGTTATTTACAACTCGTTGAAAATGGCCACCAAAATTGAAATATTTGGGTTAATTATAAGAACGCTAATATTTCTCTTTATAAAAAAATAAAAAAACTAAATGTGATAAAATAGAAAAATAAAAATACCCAGTAATTAGAGTAAAAAGAAACTAACGATAGGAAGAAAGCTAAAGATATGTTACGTAAGGCATCATTATCCCCATTTCCACACTGAGTAGTGTATAGTGCATAGCTGTGGCCCGAAGGCACTTTTTATTAAAGTTGGAGGACTAATTACAGAGGCCCCGAGGGCCGAACTCCCTAGCATGTAACTGTCGGCGACAGCCGCAATACGCTAGGTTACGTTTTAAGTAAATCGTTTAAATATGACTAAAAGACTCAAGAGGAGAACACAATTTAAGTGGTTTGTCAGTTGAGGCCCGTAGGTCCGCGTAGTTAAGGCCATCGATAGCTAATTCCTATCTACTAGTTTAAGTTTACATGTTTTTTTTATTAAACTTTTACCGGGTTGTGATCTAGTAGAAAGTGTTGAAGACTTACAGATCAAAAGTTCCAGGTACTAACCGCACTCTATCACAACTCAATTCCCATTTTCTATTTGAGTTGTTTACAGCTCGCTAAAAATGACTATCAACATTAAAATATTTCGGGGAATACTTCACAATTCACATTTAAAAGAAATATTTGTTTGTACCTAATTATTAAAATGAATAATTATATTTTGTTCGTTATATTTGGCGAAAATGTTATATTTTCTAACTAACCGTTAATTTTTTATGATTACATGTATTTATGAAATATACATTAGTTAAAAATTTAACTTGTGGGTAGCCAACGGCCTACCCACATAACCACCAGGAGGTACAATTACATAATACATAAACAATAATTATAATTAAAACAACTGGTGCCCGAGATTTAACGCCGGGCTTATCCTTAATATTAAAAGATTAATTAAAAATACATTTGAAGAGAAATTATATCTCAGACATCTGTAGCGTTAGGCGTAAAAACAAAGTAATTATAATCCCGAATATAGGTTTAATACAATATTCTTGTATTTTCTAAGGTCCTCTTGCTTTAAGGCTTCGAATAATTAAATTTAGTTATGACGTATTTCGGTTGGAGGTTGGCAGTTTAATGATAAGCCTAATTAGAACAGCCCCCTCCCTCCATTTCGTTGATCTTTTATCTTTAATATTGTTCCTTTCTGAAAAATACTTTTGTGTTGAAATGTTTCCTTGTTTTTTTTGGAAAATGAATAAAATACACATTTTTTTGAAAAACATAAATTTGGTAACATTCTATATTTTTTTGTTGGATAATTAAATTTTAAAACTATTATTGGGATAGGGCTTCATCTATGAATTTATTGCAAACTTTTTTTGCCCTAGATTTTGATCAAAATCATCATGAAAACATATGCGCCTAAGGTAAACATACTACATCATTAAAAGTGCGTAGCTCTCAGAAAGTCCCAAAAGACTCGATAAGCTGCGTGTAGAAGTGGTTTTTTGCGCTCACTGTGTGAAGGGGTTATTTTAAAATGTAAAAAATATATGCCTGTTGTCGACTTTTTGCTGAAAAGCTACTATTTATTACGTATTTTACTGTTATATTTTTTAAAATATGCAAAAGACTAAACGTGATAAAATGTTTAATTAAAACTAAACACAGCGAGATCTATTCTTTATTGTCGCTAAAAAATGAGTGTTTAAATATTTGGAGCGAATGGAACTGCAAAAAACGGCTTAAAAGATGAATAATAAGAATTTTGACGGATACGGAAAACAAGTAAGACTGAAAAAAGCATAACCAAATCATACAAAGACTGGGAGAGAGACATGCTGAAATTCGGAATAATTGGCTGGAATGTAGATGAACAGGGTATGTACATAAAGTCAAAGTGTTTTGGCGTTATATCGTATCTGTTTACCTTAAGAGGAAACTATGGGATGGTTTATCTGTTTCTTTTGTTTAGATTTAGTAAAATGTTAAAGTTATTTAGCGTACAACTTTCCTTCCACCGTTTTCTTGTAGTAGGCTTCAGTGGTAAGTAGTAATCGAAACAAATAGATCATACACGTCACGCAATAAACTCGGGCATCTGTCAACCATAACCTCACGAAAACATCAGTCGATTTGTGTCTTGATTTTGAGACGATTTGGAAATTTGGAATCATTGAAATGGGAAGTCCTACTCCATCCGCCGTATTTTTCAGACATTGTTCTCTCTGACTATCACTTGTTTTGATCAATGGTACATGACCTGGTTGACCAGCACTATCGGTCTTATGAAGAAGTAAAAAAATTGATCGATTTGTGGAACGCTTCAAAAAATGGCCAGTTTTTTTCGACCCGGGATTTGTAAATTAAAATGATAGAAAGTAATGGCATGCAATGGACAATACTTTGAATCATAAATATAAAGCCAGTTTTATTGAATAAGGTCTCGAATTTCCGGAAGAAAACCGTAGAAGCAAAATTGTGCACCTAATATTATAAATTAATAAAAAAACTAAACATACAAAAAAAAATCAAATGCCCGGGCATCAAAACATATATGTTTTTAGGTGAGATATGCATATTGGAACGATTTCATTTATAATTAAGCGCATGATACGTTTCTTCCTACCTCTAAGAAATATTCTAAGACCTAATGACGTGAATGGTACTACAAATTTTGCCCTATCAAGTTTCGTCATGACGTTTGGTGTAATTGGTTGGGGTAGTTGCACCAAGTTAAAGTTGGACCCAGCAGCTAAAGCACAAAAATCGTTAATAAGAACCATCTTTAAAAAATCTTACAGATATCTGTATCCATCACTGCCTTAAGTTAATATTACTGTCTGATATCCCGCACTGCAAATCCATTCAATAAATAATCACTTTCATATCAGACAGTAATATTAACTTAAGGCAGTGATGGTCACATCTGTATACTTACAAAAATGAATATCTATAAGTTTCGCATTATTATGAGACTCAAGAGTTCCAATAGCGATCTGATTGGCAAATGGTAAGAACTTCTTTATCACAGATACAGAATCATGGAAATATTGTAAAAGCCTTCATCAAGAGAGGTAACTGACTGATGTCCTTAGTATATTGGTCACGGAAAGTCTGCGGGGTTAATGATAGCTGATAAATGACCGACACATGTTCTTGCTCAAATTGATAGCTTAAGTTAATCGATTTTTAAAGATCTTTATTTTATTGTTTTTAGAGAGTAACCACGTTTTTCTGCTAATATTGTGTTTTTGGCTAGTAAAATATTTTATTTTCTAATGTACTAAAACAGGGATATCTATTCTACTTAGACAATCAAAGCAACTTTAAGTTGGGATTAAGTATGAAAATTTTATGTGTAAAAAATAAATAAAACAAACTACAGATATTGAAAAACAGTTTTCCTACACATTTACGTTATCACAACATAATACATTTTGATCTTCAACGAACCATTTATTAAATGCTGCAAGTTCTAAATTGTCTTTCTAGGACTAGAATCACCCTCCTGGTCCCCTTTCTTCAATCCATCACCTTCTGCAATCAGCCAGATTGAACCGTCTCCATTGTACCAGTCCCAAGAGATAGATTGAAGCTAAGCGCCTTATAAGATGTAGGGGCAGAAAATTGAAACAGTTTACTCAGAGTGATTGGTACACGAGATTTCCTACAAAGATACCTTGTATGGAGCCTAAAACGAACGCAAATACGAACATTAAGTACGAACAATTTTGTATCTTTGTTTTAAAAAGTCTAAGAGTAATATTGATTTCTTGCGCAGCATGCAAGATCATTCTTAAATTATGTGTATTACTCTAGTGCCACTCCGACAAATAGTCCAGTTGAAATGAATTGACAAAGTTTTTTGAGTTTTTTTTAATAAATTTTGTTTTCAATGTGTTTTTCAAACCACATTAAAAAACACGAGATGTGTAATTCATAGTAAGAACATATGAGCCTATTGCAGGTGAACTAACGTTATAAAAGTGTAGTAAACTAATTGTTGTCGACCTCGAAGTTAGGTTAGGTTAAAGTTGGTTTGGTTAAGTTTAATAATACTAACTAAATAAGTTAAATAAAGGATCGAGTTAAGTAATAATACTTTTTTTATCATTAAATTTAACCCAACCTATCTTAACCTAACCAAACTTCGAGGCGGACAACAATGAGTTTACTTCATTTTTAAAATCTCAGTTCACCTGCAATGGACTTCTATCTTCAGCTAACCCTGGGGTTTTTGGTTAAGCCATTTCCATAAGGCTAGCTTTCAATCAGTCACGTTAAACGTTGAATCTTAATTCATTCAACGAACGGCCTAACTAAATGCGGGCATTTAATAAACAGCCAGCCGAGCGGCTGATTTAACTATTTGGCGGTGACATGTCCACTTCGTTGGCAAATTTACAATCAAATATAATTTTCACAAAACCATTATTTATTTATTTTTATTTATTTAATTTTACAATACGCCCAAGGGGCATTTACAAAAAATATACAGTTAAGTACAAACATAGTGCGTAAAAATTTAAAAGATAAACAATGCTTTTTTGTATACATTTAGAAACAATAAGAAGCATACTGCCATGCAAAATAAAAAGTGAAACTTTACATAGTAAAAAAGAAAAAAATAATTTTATATGGATATAATAAAAGTAATTGAATTAAAAAGCAAATTGTAAATAACTTGTACAGAATTCAAACAAAAAAATAAATGCATTTTCATATACTTATAAGTATAAAAAAAATGGTATCAACAAATTATTGTTAAAAACAAATAATGAAAATTAGTTAACAGTAAGTATATATGTGAAAATAATATAATATACGGTACACAAAAATATTTGATAAATTAATATCAGAAAGAGATAAGATAATAATAATACACATCAAAAACAGAGAAAGAATTGTATGAAAAAGAAAGTTTTATTAAGACATTAATAATTTGTTTCAAACAGTGCATTTAAGAACGTTTTAAAGTTGATAATTGTCGTATTAAAAATGTCTATTTCACAAGTAAATTTGTTGGCTAAGGAATGTAAACGCGGAATCGGAGAGTGTCGTGTATTATATTATATTTATAAAAAGTTTAATGGTTCGATGCTTACGTTGTAGCTGTGGGTGACCCAAGTTAATATAAACATTTCGTTTGTGTTAGTAGGCACAGTAGAATATATCATTGGAAAACGTTATTTCACGAACACGTCAACATATACATTCTAATCCACTGTACGTATCTACGTAGATATTAATTGAAATTTGTCCCTTTTGATTGTAAACTTCACTCAGTTGCTTGGCAATTATCTTAAATAATTGGAGGAAAAAGTCAAGGTTTGTTCGGCGAGACGAAAATCAAACCATAACAATTCATGTTAGTATCGTATTGAACGATCGTAAAGACCTTCTTCTTCCTAAATCGGCTCATTGTAAGGTTCCAAATACATTTACTCCAAAGGCTTGGCGCAAACATTCCCAATCTTTTGTACGTAGGATATAAAATTGTCTTACAATTGATATTATTTTTTGGTATAAGACACTCTGCCTTGAAAGTGTTTCAGTATGTCCTGTCATTCTCCTGTTAAAATTTCTTGGACAGAGGACCGCAGATGGCACTACATTTTATTTGGTTGGGTTAAACGCTTCTTGAGTACTTACTATTATGGGGATACTTGAATACAAGTCATTTTGGAGGCCTTATTTTTTTTGCTTTTCTTTGTATGTAAATTTACGTAAATTATCCTTTATTATCATCATCATACCTCTGACATTGCATTAGTAAAAAAAGCAGTGCAAATCGATTATCTGTTACATGAAGGTAAGGTGATCAGTTTTACTCTTTAGGCGCCTGCCCATGAAAATAAAATATTGCATGATAGGCAAATGCCCCAACCATTACACTACGAGGCGGACTCATCTCCACTCGATTTTCTCAATCCAGGATTTTTACCTTGGAGCAGCCATCGAGTCGAAAAGACTCGTGGTTCTATTTTACACACAGAAATGTATTGCTGATCCGCCCGGGCACTTAGAGCGTGCGTATTACGCACTCTCGAGCGGATGGTTTTGGTCTGCACTACAGTCTTAACACGATATAAGAAGTTTATCAACAAAAAAAAAATAAGTTTTAAAAAAAAATATTCCAAAGAACAAATTTTATGAAATAATTTTACGGTTATTACGTAATTTACGTTTTATGAAATAAGATTAGGGATGAGACAATAAAATCGACACTTCGAGGTTCGTAAATCTTGAGTAGCTGTGACGAGACGTGGGAGAAAAAAAAATAGAGTGATCAGTACGTAGGTTTTATACAGTCTTGCCTTCATCACTGAATCTCAGAGATTTCCACAACTTCTTTGAGGCACCACGAATCCCAGAAAACCCGTTTTTTTCCTTTGCTTATTTCTCATTGTTTTCGGTAACATAAAAATGTTTCCAAAAACAACAGTTTCTTTGTTAAAAAGTTAAACTGAATTGCTATTCTCGAAACTACAAAAAATACATTTGATTTCGACATTTTTTGTCTTTTGTTGATTTATGTATGTTCACGTCCATTCTCGAAGCTTTGCACAAGTATTTATTGCAGTATATAAATGATATAAATGTTTCGCGAGGGTTGTTGGGGGAGTTAGGAGATATTCGTTGCCAGGAAACCAGGGGGTTGAGGAGGTGCAGTTTCCAGTTACCACAGATTCCTTCCGCTCCATTAAGGCTCATGGCGGAAGTGATGCATTTTTTCCCTTCTCAGCAGAAAGAACCTCCCTTACAAACGGGGAGGCTGTGAACTGTGAAAAATACTTCTTCACTGTTTATCATTGTCTATTACATATGTTCAAATGTTTACTCCCGGAGTTTGCGCTGCTCACAAGTCACGTTTCTTTCCCCTTTCCTGAAAAAGTTTGCTTCTTTTGTCAAAGGAAAACTGTCATTTTTCGTATCCGAGAAATTAACTCGCTTTTGAGTGGACCCAAGTTTTATTTTATTTAAGGACAAAACATTTAATCATTGAACTTTTCTGCTTGTAAATATTTTCGAAAAGTTTTAGTGTTCATAATTTCAATAAAAAGTTTCAGTAAAATGATTTACACATTATGTTTTTTAGAAATTTTGTTAACAATGAAGAGAGTTGAAAAAATGTCTTTATTTAAATGTCATTTTCATGATCATAATCATTTCCCTTTTCGAAACAAGTGGTACGCGAGGTAAGGCGATCAGTCTAACGTTTTAGATGCCAGTCTAGAATCGTTGAAATATTGCATGTAGAACCTTCTTTAAAACCAATATTTCAAGTTCATCGATTTAGTAATCGAACTCAGAACTTCTAAAATGCTAGGCGAATATATCAACAACTACTATGCAAGGCATAAATATCTTCACTTTATGTCCTTGTCAGGATTTTAACCTGAAGGCAGCTATCGAGACAAAAACAATCGTCAAGGGTTTTTGTTTTATTTCACATTCAGAACTGTATTCTTCCTCCGTTTCGACACAAATAAATAAAAACTCTTACACTGGGATAGAATTCTATAATTATTAATTATTTATTGAGTTTAAAGTAACAAATTATTTTGTAGAAAATAGATAAAAAATTTAGACAGGTGGAAAAGTTTTGCTTTTTAAGTTCTACGACCAGCGTCATAACTCATGTTTGGGTATTTTTTCTGATGATCCCGTAAATACACTTTGGGAACGAAATCATTATTATTGTATTTATGTCTCTCGTTCAATATTTTAAAAATATTTATATATACTCATAAATATTTAATTCTTTTCGTTAGTATGTCTACAAAAAGTATTATTTCGAACAAACTTAAATTCGACTCATACATTATATTACATATAATATGAATTATTTATAAATGTTCCGTTGTTTTTCCGAATGAAAAATAGAAAAACAATAATAAAATAAAAAATAGCGTCGCGGACATAGATCCGGATGTCATTATATGATATCTGATACTCTTTTTCAATGACTGAGTTATTTACACCATTTTTAAAAATCGTCATCAAAATTGAAATATTAAAGTAAATTTTTATAAGAACGCTCAATTATTATTATTTCTCTTAAAAAATCATTGAAACTAGTGTCTTTTTTCTTGGTGGGTAAGTTTTGTTTTTTTTTCTATATTTTTTTAGTAGTATTTTTTCATGAAATAAATCGTTTTTTATCATCTTATTTTTAGATCATAATTCTAATAGGTACCTACTTTAAATTTCAATATTTTTTAAGATTAAAATTTTGTGGTTTAAAATTTTGTTATATTTTTGTTTATTTTTTATCTTGTTATTATCGCATTTGTGACCACCCACTATTTTTCTCTTAAAAGCATTTAAACCATAATGTACAATACAAATTTATTTATGATTCGATTCTATTTGTTTTCTTCTTTCTTTTTTAAAATTACTATTTATTACTATTACTATTTAAGGCATCAAAACCCAAATAAACATATTTTCATTATTTGATATAAAGCCGCCAATACGGACAAAAACGTAATCTCTCACCCTTTCCTCTTTCCTCTTTATTCCCTTTTCGCATTGAGTAATAGTTTTGATTTAAGATTATTTATGTATGTATTATTATTACTTTAAAAATAAACTTTTTGATGCTTGTGTTCTCCTTATACTGACATATGGCTGTGAAACATTTGAGTTCACAAAAAAAAAATTACACAAATTATCAGTGACACAGAGTCATGGAAAGGAGAATGCTGGATATTTTTTTGAGAGACAGAAAAACCAACACATGGATTAGAGCAAAAACAAAGGTCACCGATGTGGTCCACAGGGCTGCCAACCAAAAATGGAGCTGGCTTGGTCATATAGCCAGAACCCCAGACTCTAGATGGACCAAATAAAGTCCTGGAATGGCGACCCAGAACGGGTAGAAGAAGTGTCTGTCTGATGACATAAAACGAGTTGCAGGAAGGGGTTGGATGCGATTGGCTCAAGATAGGGAGATATGGAGACTAAAGGGGGAGGCCTATGTTCACCATTAGACAAGAGACGACTGATGATGATAATGATACACAAATACGATTATTTCTATTTTTGTATATCTTTCGCTCTATTAAATATGTTATGCAACTGAAAATATTAAAATAAAACTTTTATTTTATTAGTTGGTTGGGAGAAATTGCCATTTGCAATAAGCCCGCTAATGTACAATTAACACTATGAACAAAAAGTTATAAAAAAAACCCTTTTATGATTATTAACCACGAAGTAAGCTACAGTTTACAGCAATACAACGGGTGGTAGGTACTTGGGTCGAGAACCGCAAACGCAAACCAGAAGCGGCCGTTACGTGTTTGTTGTAAAACTGAAAACCAAACCAATCATTTAGAATGCTTTTTTCCTATGCAATACATCGAAAGGGCTTCTTTGTAAGCGTAAGCGAATGATTACTCTGAGCTATACACGGTATTATAATATTTCTGTACTCTTTTATTTTAATCTTTATGAACACTTATGTCTGAGCACCCAATGACAAACATTTAGTTGATAGTTTATAGGGGCGAATATAGATGTACATTTTACATAATTAAAAAGAACTATCCTTTTTTTAAAACCTGACAAGTATTTCATCAAAAACACAATTTTTTTGGTGAAGGTTTTTTAAATTTACTTTGTCGTTATAGTAGACGCAAACATGGCCTTATTAAGGTCCCATGTCTTCCGCACAAAAACTGAACACAGGGTAAAAAAATACCATAGTGCAGGACAACCCTTTGTTAGTCCCCTACCTTCGAATGGGGAAAGTAATTATGGAAAATGAAAAAAAAATGTGGCCTATACACAATATGATGACCCTCCTCAAAGAGAGAGTAAAACTGAGTCTCCTTTTTGACGTGAACTTTAAAGCTACGTTAAAGATTTTTTGCATAGTTAATGAGAAAATGGCGTAAAGTAGCTTGCTTTGTCATTGAAACCGTTAACGTTAGCTTTCTGACCTCTTAGTCAAAGACCCAGTTCTTGCGTAGGCTTTGTGAAAGCTCCGTATTGTATTTTTGTAGTTTAATTAATGGATAAGTGACAAAATAAGTTTTTATCGTTGTTTTAACTTGAGGATAAAGATAATAAATAAATATTTATCGTTCAATCTTTGATCCCTGAACATATATATTGAGTAGAGTTTTTGAACATTTTCCTTTAGAAATTATAATGATTTTGAATAAAATTATATATAAAGTTATGAATGAAACTTCTTGGTTTACTTTTACTTTTTTATTATTATGACCAACGAGGATTTTCGCCCAAGTAAGCATCTTCAAGACTGGTGAATTGTTTACAACGTTTACAGCTTTTGTACTATTCTTAACATATTTTGGAGATAAGAAGATCAAATAAGTATTTCAACAAAAGACAAAAAACATTAATATTTACAACTAGTTTGCTAAACAGTTCATTTTTGAAGTTTTTGAACCAAAATTGGGATTAAACATTTATTATTTAAAATGTGGGAAAAAAACACACGGCGAAATACAACAGAGTGGGAAATACGCATTTTAACAGTAGCGCAAAACTTAGCACAATACTAGTAAAACCAAACCAAGAAGTTTTATTGATAACTTTATTTTTAATTTTATCAAAATCATTAACTATGGAGTTTTATCAAGAAACATCAACAAAAAACATCAATATTTAGAAATGATGTTATTTATAGCTTGAAAACTATTAAAAAATTTGTTTTTTTTTATTAAGTCTTCATATAAAAAAAAATGGCACACATTTGTTTGCAATATAAAAAGTTGTCGAATTTCCAATAAATTTACCTAAATAAATGAAAAACCTGCGTTAGGATGGAACCGCAAAAGTATTTGAAAAAAAATTTTTTTTCATTATAATATATATTGAGGTTTGTAAAAGGGTAGTAATTTTACACAACCAAACAAAGTCTCTACACAAAACTAAATTTTTGGAACTAATTACTTTAAAATGACCGAAACTATTTTAAAATATCGAAATATGTACCAACCTTAGAGTAATAATTAAAAGTAGTAATAATTGCAGAGAACAGAAGCGTTTCAAATTTTTCATTTGGTTTGATTCTTAGTTAAACAACAAACGTGTAACGGATGGTTTTGGTTTGCGCTTGCATTTCTCAACCCGAGTGCGTGCGGCCCGTTGTATTGCTGTAATCTATATTTTACTTAGTGGTTAATAATCATATAATGGTTTTTAGTCATAAATCAGTGTCATAAATCACTAAGTGTTATTATTCTAAGGTACCGATAGCGATTAAGTATTATTATTTTTTTTTTTATAAAAAAAAAATAATACTTGAGTGTTTAATATTTACAAAAAAAGTCAATATTAAAAACTTATAAGATAAATGCTTGAGTTTTTAATATTTACTCAAATATTTAAAAAAAAATTGGACCACTTCCTAAAAGTCGTAAATAACTGGAAAAATGGACATCGAGTTGTGGTGGAGTGGGATTTGAACCACGGACCTTTGGCCCGTGAGTCTACAATAATACCACGGGACCACAACCCGGTTCAATAATATAATTAAAGTAATTAAATCAAATGCATTCCTATTTAAGAGATAAACGAGTTATTTTACACCAGGAAAATTTTTTACCGTCAGGGACTAAATAGTTGAACAATATTTTAATTTTGAAATAGCACATGTGACAGAGTTTCGTCGTGACCGCCTTCCTAACAAGTGTTGTCAATCACGTTTTTTTGTAATTATAGAAATTAATAAATATATGTGCCTACTATTTGAATACATATGATAAGAAAACTAATATTACCAAGATTCATATTTTAAAAAATTCAAATTCGGTGGATTTAGCTTTGGTAAAAACTATATCACGGGCCGTTTGACGGATCCTTTCGATGCGTTCCGGCCTCCTGTATTGAGTTTTTCAGCATTTTTTAAAAGTAAAATTCCCGGTAATCGATTCTTCTCAATGTGTAAAATTATTATTTCCTAATGGATATAATAATGGAGAAATAATCGTGTCGTAAAGAAAAGCTAGGCGCACGATTGAAAGGTCGCTACCATAGAATTAAGAATAGTCCAGAAGGAGCATAGAATCATATTTGAATACATCGGACTGAGTCCAATAATTTTCCCACTATGCCTCACTTTTGCCGCGCGCATTTGTGATGTCACTGCGCAATATTGCACGATGGAAAAAAATATAATTATAACACAAATGAAAAGTAAAAAAAGCAACCTGTTAATTTCTCTAAAATTTTATTGAGCACGCAGAAATATTGATTGACACAACAGAGTAGATAAGTATCTAAAGGGTCATTTAATAAGAGTAATTTAATTAATGAACTTTTAACTTAAAATATAAAACTACTTCTATTTGACATAAAACGGTTATTTTTATATCATTTTTGATATTTGATGTTTTAAAGATAATGTCGGTCAAATGTCCTCGATAGAGTTGTTTAATCTGAGATCCAATTTTCATTAGTTCTCTCATTAGATGAGCAAAGTAGGGTAAAAAAAAATTAGTACCCTGGCAACACTAATGGAATGTTCATTTTGTTCTTTCGACAATCTGACAGATAGAAAAATAATTCAATTTTTAAGTTATGCATTTGTTACATACAAAAGAAATGTGATTGTATCCTGTTTCTTTAAGATCCTACCAGTATTTCTACACTTTTAAAGAACACAACACAGCATAGTTGAATTCAAATCAGGAGTTGCGTACTGAGCGACGTCTACAAAGAAACTAATGTGA
>NW_028279404.1:0-65304 GCF_059751315.1 Micrasema longulum | reverse complement strand
TCACGTCTTCCTTGGTCGTCCTCGTCTAACGTTGCCGTTCATTTTTGCCTTATATACTTGTTTTACCATTCTCTCGTCGTCCATTCGTTCCACGTGACCAAACCATCTCAGAGACCCTTTCTTAATCTTATCAATTATACTTGTCTCAGATTTACACTCTCGCCTGATTTCATCATTCGTAACCCTGTCATACATTGATTTCCCACACATTCGTCTAAGAGATCGCATTTCAACCGCGTTCACTCGGCTTTCATCCTTCCTCTGTCAGTTCCATGTTACACTTCCATACATAAGTGTTGGGACTAAAACTTCGTTGTGCACTGCCAGTTTAGCTTCGATTGACATATTTAATTAGAAATTACTGTGCTTAGTGCTCCGTTCATTTTGTTACCCGCATTCACTCTTCTTTCAACATCTTTTTCTACTCTTCCATCTCTTGAAAACATGCTTCCCAGATACACAAATTAAGGGGCGTGTTAAATATATCAATAGATGAAAAAATAGAGGAAAGAGTGTTGTGCATAGTTAGTGCTACAGACTGGCAGATGGAATAAATACTTATTTCTGTCGCGCGAAAGGGGACATTAAGATTAATTTTGGAGAGTAGGTTAAAATAGTCTACTTTATTATTTAATAATTTATATAAAAGCATAATTCAGATATAGTGCGTCTATTTTCAAGGGTAAAAAATCCATTTTGTTTAGCAGATTGGCTGTAAGTGCAAAGCGTTTTATTGTTTTTATAATCTAGGTATTTTAAAAATTTTCGTTGCACATTTTCTTTTTTTTTAAGGTCTATGGTCTATAATGCACAGGTAATCACTGGCAGTATACATGATTCATATGTTTTCCTTTTCAGACAAATCAGAATCTTTTTAGTGTCTAAGTTTTCCAAAAGCTACCCAATTCATTATATTTATAAACGTTACGAATTACCTGCAGTTAATCGATTATCTTAAGGTTTATTTAGATAATCGAAAACAAGTATCAGGAACGGTTAACGGATGCAACGATTATTATTTTTATTTTAAACGTGTTTAAGAACCCTTATTCAATCATAGTTTTCGTGAATAGTCTATCAAGTTGTGATTTTTGAAAGGTAAATAAAAAATAACTGATTGACCATCAATCGGTTAACCGATGACCGGTTATATCAATTAAACGGTTACGCGCATCGCTAGTCTGGAGAAGTGCTTTCTATACATTAGTACTAAGTACTAAATCCAAAGTGCAGACAGCTGCCGAATTCTCTTTTAGTTTTTGAACTGGGATCAATGTCTGGCAATCCGATACTTTGTCTCATAGTCAAACGATAACCACATAATGATACTTTGAAAGAAATCATATTTTTTTTATTTCTTCTGCTCATCAATCATTATGACTTAATCAATGATTATGTCATGATATAATGATCAGCTTTTTTCAGACAAAAACTCTTAACTAAAAAAAATGTGATTGAACATTTGAACAAAATGAATGATCGAAATTTAACAAAATGTTTGATTTTGCGATTACCTGCCTCACTACACAAGTGTGTTTTGAGGCAATTTTACTATTTATCAGCTTTGTGAGTAGAATTTTGTGAGTAAAACGCAATTTTGATAGACTATACTACATCGTCTGCTTACCTTTTTAAATTTTGGAATTCATTTCCTTGAGCTTTTGCGACAGGCTGTTGCTACACTTGAGATGCATTGAACATGGAATTGCATTAACTCTAATCAAATTTAGCTGTTTTAAGATGACATTTTTTTCACATTAATTGTGGAGAAGTATTAATTAGTTGTTTTATAGATTTAAAAATATTTTTTTTTGCTAGTCAATCAATCGTCTGATAACAGTTTATCCATAATTTATTTTAAATTAATACAAAATAACAATGGACCCAAATGGGTTCCCTGTGGAACCCCACTTATAGTAATTAAAAAAGATAAAGCAGAGGGTATAATAAGACGGCAGATAATTTTATAAACTAAGTGATCATGTAATAAGTATTTGGTAGTTACCAAAAACATAACCGTTTAGCGATTTTACTCCTCTGAGTTGTTTTAGAAATTTGGATATTTTTTTATAAATACCTTTCTTTCAGCAGTTGCAGTAAGCTGTTGTAGTCGTTGGGTCATGTTGGATAAACTCTGCTCGAAGGCGGAAACCACGTGTGCCTAAAACAATAGAAATAATATCGATTAAGCTCAATTCGATAAAACACTAAGAGCCACAATAGCACGTACACAGTTGATTGTGATTCCACAATCGATCAGAAGCTGCATTATATATGTAAATAAAAATACAGATATTATCATACACGAGATAGACAACAATATCAAAATATATGAAAAGGAATAAAGAGTATGGATACCAAAAGAAGTTACGAAACATCACGTATTACGTCAGGACAAAAGGCAACAGAAATACAAAGATGAAAAGTTTTAATTTTCATCAAATTTGCGATAGTCATAAAAAAAGTTTACATAACCAATACAACGTTACATTGAACGAAAATATCTTTAAACTCCTTTAAAAAAAGAGCGACGAGGTATAAAAAAGAAAATTGGCCAAACTAACAATGCGGTCCCAATATTTTGAAATAAAATCACCCCTTTTAGCATGTTTTCCTATTACTAGCACTGTCCTTAATACGATTTTGGAATTAATGCACAGCTACATCAAACCCACCATCAATGTAGACATCCACCAGTACAATACCCGATCGCAAAACAAAATTCATATCGGATCTGTGAATTCAACGAAGTTTGGTACTAAATCCTTTGAACACGTGGTTTTTAAACAGTTTGCAATCTCCATGGATCTTCCTCGAATGACAACCAGAGAAAGAAGAAAGAGGTGCAAAGAGATAATCAAATGATGATAGTCAGATGATGATAATCAGATGTGCTGCTGCGGTGGTTGGTTTTAGGTTCAATGATTGTGTTGTGGGTGATTTTGCTCGAACCTTTATCAACAAATCTTCTGGTTCTTTACAAAATTGAAAATGTTCTGCAATCTTTTTCGTTACCACCTTAGTGTTGTGATGAAATATATAAATATATATATAAAATATTGATAGTCAGTATACAGTTTAATGATAATTAGATTTATGTTAATATAAGGACATTAATATATTATAATGTTTTATAACCAGGATAGAAAGACCTACACCCTGAGGACGAGGAGAGCTGACCTCAACAGTCTATGCAGACAGATAGTTGATGGATGGAGCCAGGGAGAAGAAGGAAAGTCATAATATTTTGGACTTCCTACATTTGTCCTTGATTTTTTTTCAAAGAAAAGCATTTGGTAAAAAGTGTTGTAGTTTATAAATATCTCAGGGTAGTGGTTATTTTTGTAACATTCCAAGTTGAGTACAATTTAAGGGTGCGTCTATCAATACGAGCCATCGTACACGTTAAATAGCCACACCTTTTATAAGGGAAGTGTATTACGCTACCCCCTACGGCGATCTACCCCAGAACACACATCATAAGAACGAAGTTCATCGCCTTTTCATTAAAATCACATTATTTGTTAGTTTCCTGAGTTCATATTTTGCCCCAGACACAATCAAAACGTGGAAACGATGAAAGTACCATTGAAATTAATTGCAACAGAGAAGGCAATATGAAAGTCTAAGCATTTACAGGGTTTATGACCTGATAAGCTGATTTAAATGGACATGCCACGCTGTGTAACATTCACCATTCTGCTTATGTTTGTAATATCCAATTTGTTCAACATTTGGATAAACTCAAAATATTGTGGATAAAACCAACTGATCCAAGAAAAAGTATAAAAACATACATTTATTAATTTAATCAGATGAATCTCACCAGCATTAAAAAAAAAGGTTTCAGCTCTTTAACTTCACAAAAATCTAAAGACGGAAAAATGGAAGAAATATGGATTTTCAAACACAGACGGAATGGTACATGTTAGTGTGTAAAGTGGCCAATGCCAGGTCACAAGTCCTGGTAACGACTATAATTTCCTGGGGACTGGAGTACAGCCTTCTCTATAAACATTTGAACGTACTCAAAATATTGCTAAAAACCCTTTAATTGTACCCAGTGATGCATAGGGTACAGCGTTAATTAATGAGATAAAAAATAAACTAATAAGAGTAGACCGAGAACCCCACCTTGGGGTACGCCAAAGTGAATTATTTTTAGTAAACTCTATTGTAGTTAAGATGTTTACGTTTAGATTATTTTTTATGTTGAAATTATCATGATTGGCAAGATTAACCCACGATATATCAATCTGTTATTAACATAACCAGTTTTGAATCGTTTGATTAGATTGGTACAATAATTCATTATGAGTTGCAAATTTGATACTAACAAAAAATTTGAAAATTACGCTCGCTAACCTCAACCTAATTAAAATTTCCTGATTATTTTTAAGTGCGTTATTCCTTCTTTATCTTTGCACAATCTACAGATAAATACGTC
This sequence comes from Micrasema longulum, assembly GCF_059751315.1. NCBI lineage: Eukaryota > Metazoa > Arthropoda > Insecta > Trichoptera > Brachycentridae > Micrasema > Micrasema longulum. The sequence goes on along the minus strand of NW_028279404.1, from coordinate 60,857 downwards.
ATAAATAAAATTGCTAATTGATTCATTTAAAAAACAACATGACGCATTAACGATGAATCAAATTAAATGGGCTACAAGACATGGAAAACATTTGAATATTATTATTAATTAACGAACACATAGAGGGGAGCATTTTGATAAGCTGATGCTTGGTTATTTATTTATTTTGACTAGAAATGTACGGTAATTTTCACCTAAAAGCCTAGACAAAGAAGGGGCGAAACACATACGTATTATTTACCAACAACGGATTCGGGACCCCTTTTTATTTAATGAGCATTTAACGCGTAGTTTTAATTGAGGAAGTGCATTAAAAAAAACGGAGGGAGATATATCGCGTGTCATTTGTTTCCAAAATAGCTGTGTTCTTTTTAAGGGGTTAGAGGTGATGGTCAAATATTTGAATACATTTTTGTAAAAAAATCATCCCGAGAATAATCCAATTTAACCCTCCCTCCCCGGTGGTGTGTAGCTAGTACACATTGCGTCTAATAACTATAATATCTTTATAAATATAATAATATATTGGGTTTAGATTTTCAGTATTTCTCCATTACACATTTACGTATCGACTGAAATAATTAGTTATTAAATAATAAGTACTTATTAAGAACAAAAAAAGCATTTTATCGAAAATCGGGGATAAATTACAAATATCATCAAAAGCATACTCTCAGTCAGTCATGTAGTCCAGTACTATATAGCTACTTAGTAGATCTCGGAAAGTTGGCGCGGGTGCACGTTTCGCCCGAGTCGTTAGCTATACCCAATGGGTTTTTCATGTTTTCAGCAGTTAGATTTGAAATATTATCATCTTTGAATTAAATTATGGTTAATTAAAGCCATTCCCTATAAATATTTTATTTTTCCCTTTTTAAATCTCTTATTTTTTAATGTGTAGTGACTACACAGCACCGTAACGCGCGGGTGTATTTAGGACAGTAAGGGAAAGGTTCAATGTTGATTTCAAAAGGCGTATCTTTCAATAAATTGCGGAAATACAAACGCACTGACGAAAGCAATATGAGAAAAAGTAATGAAGCACATTAATGTTCCAATGACGCTGGTGCTGATGATAATAAGGGAAAATCATGCGTTCGGTAGAAGGTGCTATGAAGCCCACAAACACCCATATCTAATTCATAGCTAACTATACAATTTCAACTAAAATATTTAACATGCAACTACTATGGAGAACAGGAAATCAAAATGACATAAACAGACTACAAAGACAGCAAAATTTAATATTAAAGTTAGTATATGACCTCTCCTATCTAACAGCAACTAAAGAACTCTTTCGTTTTGAATCAACGTTCGCGTATTGTCAAAACTTATTTTATTGTTGTCATTATTTCGTATTTACTGCATTTTGTGGTTACCTACCGTACTCGTATTGTATGGGACTCGTCGCACATTATTCATTCGATGTGTATCAGTTAAATTTTAAAATAAAATGCTTTTTTTCAGAATACGGTTTTGAAATTTAACATACTAAAAAAAAAAAACAATTTATATCATTTCGTCATTTGAATTTTAACAAAAAGGTTTCTAACTTTTTACTAAGCTCTTTATTGTACCATTTTTAATACAATTTACAAGTTTTAAGCAAATATTTTTTTCATACTTACGCACCCACACACACGCACCCTCTCCCTCATTCATTCCCACACGCACACGTATCCTCTCCCTCATTCATTCACGCATACATACATTCACATACACATAAATACAAACCTCACACAAATACAATTACTAAACTTATTTTCTTATATATTATGTGTTTATATATTTTTTATTGGCTTTAGTATTGTTAAGATTTTTCTAATTATTTTTTTTATGTAATAGCTGTAAAAATCCCAAATAAAATAAAATAAATAAAGAAACTAAGCAATTAAATGTAACTGAACTCTTCAAACTAGAATCCTTTAAATTTATTCATAAATTAGCCACGGATGTAATTGTAGACGAAGACTAAAACTTGAAAAAAAATACGAGAATATCAGAAAAATATCATTTACAACTTTCTAAAACAAGAGAAGAACAGTCGAGACTAATAAACCGGGGTCTGAAATTATACAATAAACTACCAGACAAAACTAAACAAGACTCAGACAACCTCTACAAAATAAAGAACAACAAACCATCACGCCGTTTCCCCGTAAGTGTAGGCAGAGATGATAGAACGCCACATAACTCTATCTTTTTTTTTTTAAAGATAAAAAGAAATATTAGCGTTCTTATAATTTACACAAATATTTCAATTTTGGTGGCCATTTTCAACGAGTTGTAAATAACTCACTATTAGAAAATGGAAATCAAGTTGGGGTAGAGTGGGGTTTGAACCTCGGGCCTCTGGCCCGTGAGTCCGCAACACTAGCCACGGGACCACAACCCGATTCATACAGATCTCGCTTCCTCTACATTCATACATCTTCTCATGCACGCACGCCGATTATTCCGACTTTTGACATGTCCATCTTTAAGTATTTGTTGGATTCGGTCATGCCATGTCTTTCTCGGTCTTCCTCTATTTCTGCATCCATCAACATTCGCATTGTAAATATTCTTAGCCGTTCTTTCGCTGTCCATTCGCTCTACGTGTCCAAACCAGCGCCGAGCTCCTTTCTTGATTTTGTCGATAATGCTTGTATGCCTTACATGAGGTACAGATCTCAACATTTGTGCATCTATCGTACATAGTTTTACCGAATATTATCATTAACAGTAGAAATGAATCTTAAAAGTAAGAACATTTTATTAAATGTATGTCCCGTAAGGATTTATCAATAAAATTTAAAAAATTAAAAATGACTTAACTACAATATTTTTAGTCCTATATACCTGTTAAGTAAATAACAGCATTTATCGATACTATTCCTGGCCGATTACCTTTCGTTCCCATCCTTCCTTTGACCCATCCTTATAGTACCTACCTAACATCAAGATAGAAGATATTCAAAATTAGAAGATTTGGATTTAGAACAAATACAAAACAACATTTTTGAACACAATATTATTGGGTTCAAGTGGCCACTTTTATGTAGAATTCTACAACATTCCCCATTCCGCTTATTAGCGAATATCCATATCGGTGACATTTTTGGTTTTTAGTATATATGTCATGAAAGAATTGTAGAATTGTAACCTAACCTAACCTAACCTAACCTAACCTAACCCAACCTATGACAGGTCATAAGCCCTGTAAACGCTCGAATATCCATAATCTTGAAACAAAAATTCTACCCATCTCTGTAGTGATATAAATAATAATATACCTACTCCCCCTTGGGATAAAAAACCCAGAATTGTGTGTGTATAAATATGTAAATATATATACATACCAAAATAATATTGTGTAAAAACATGATCTGGTCAAATTAAGTAAATAAAATTGCAGAGCCATCTGCAGGCGATTACTAGTAATTAATTTAACTCGGATAGAGTCTTAGCTACGTAAATAAAGTAATTTGCTTTAATACTTAACCTCAATATCAAATACATAGATGGCGCTCCAAACGCGCTAGCGAAAGCTTTCCCTGTTTCATGACATATATACTAAAAACCAAAAATGTCACCGATATGGATATTCGCTAATAAGCGGAATGGGGAATGTTGTAGAATTCTACATAAAAGTGGCCACTTGAACCCAACCTATGACAGGTCATAAGCCCTGTAAACGCTCGAATATCCATAATCTTGAAACAAAAATTCTACCCATCTCTGTAGTGATATAAATAACAACATTTTTGACTTCACATAAAATCGGATAAAAAGTGGTTGGAATCGTCGCGCGTCGAGGAAAACATTGATACATTAAAGTTCATTTGTGATCCAGTGCCAGAAATTGAAGAACATTCTAATTATATTAAAGGTAGGTATCCATTCCATATTCCTATCCTTTCTCAAATATTTCCCAATTCACAAAACTGAATGAAATTCGATTTTCATTTACAGTCCGCCTTTTCGTTAACAATAACCCTTGAGAGATTGTTATCAAAATTTTGTAAACATGACAAAAATTTGTTCGTATCTTCTTATCATTTTTGACTGATTGGCTGTCGCGTACATAATTCAGATTATCTGAATGAATTAGGTATTTTTGTCTCTGATAATTATCTTCAAAGAGTGCAACACATGTCGTTCTACCCCACCACGACGCAGGCCAACCTGATCAACCTGCCAAAGAGCAATTTCGAATCTAATCGCCTCGGGTATTTCATGACAGTGGGATTTCTCCCGAAAACGCAATTTCCAATTTGTAATGTAAGCTGATTTTACATGAATTTTTTTTCTGTTTAATTTTTCAGTTTTGTATAATAAAATATTTTGTAATGTACTGGTGTGAATTGTATACATTTTCTGTAATGTTTTATATATAGTTGGTTAATTTATATAGCGCCATTTTTGTGAAAATTCTCAAGGGCGCTGTACAATTAATAAATATCCCAGTACGTCTTGCAGCTACTAAGCGCATATACGATTGGAATTCTAGACCCCATTTACAAAATTTGGGTCTTTTAAAGTTGATATATGAAAGCTAGATAACCAATCATCGTGATTTAACGCCGATTTTTCGTACATGTATACACGTACACCATATAGTGCAGGCAATTGGTAAAATAAACCAAAGTAGGGAACAAAATGCCGAACACTCCTCTAGTGGAACGGCAGGCCCGTTGACTGCTGCCAACAGGCCGGCTTCTCCTGAAGAGTTTAAAGTGGTTTCCTCTCCGCATGAGCAGATGCTGAGAAGCACCTGATTGGCCCACATTGGAATATCCTTCCTGATTCCAACAGTTTAGCTAAAATAATGTAATACAATAGCAGAAAAAATCCTCTTTTTGAAATATAAACCTTAAGCAAGGTAAAAAATAATGCAACTCCCATATAAAAAATAAACAAAAGGTGCTTTGGTATTCAAGTATACATATGGTAAAAAGAGACTAATAGATAAAGCCGTTTATGTTATGACTGTATAATATACCAATCTGGATGTTATAAAAAGAGGGGAAGAAAGGTGGGCGCTCCCAGACGTGCGTGGGGCCATCAGAATAGTAGTAATTTCAACTGCATACCGTTATTATTATTTTTATATTTCCGCATAGTCAGTCACGCTATAGCAAAGGCGGACCTTTTCATTTTCATATTACAAGATCAACACGCGATTCTGCGCATCCCTCGGGAAAAGTACCGGCGCGATGGGAATAACGAGACCGCTTTTATAAATCAATTATTGCGGAAGCCTTGCGTTTTTTGTGCTAAAAGATATCAATTTCAGGCTTTTTTCAACTGGTCGTTGGTTAAAAAAAAAGCTCATTTGTGATAGAGCGAAGATTTAGACTAGAATCTGTTTTCAATGCAGCAGCGAGGCTTATTACGGGAGTAAAAAATATTCTCACATCTCACAACATCTTCGTTTTTCGAAGACGTAATAAGTTAAGAGCATAGAATTAAGAATAGTCCAGAAACCGCATACGCACATCAAACAGAAGGCGACTCAACTACTCATAAATGAGTAGGTTTACGTTTTGACCCATTAGTTTCTTTGCAGACGTCGCTCAGTACGCAACTCCTGATTTGAATTTAACCATGCCGTGTTGTGTCCTTTTAAAGTGTAAAAATACTGCTAGGATCTTAAAGAAACAGGATGCAATCACATTTCATGTGTAATTATCAAATGAATGTGTTTGTCACGCATGCATTACCTAAAAATTGAATTATTTTTCCATCTGTCAGATTGTCGAAGAAACAAAATGGAAATTTCGTAAGTGTTGCTAGGGTAGTAAATTTTTTTACCCTACTTTGCTCATATAATAAGAGAAATATTTGAAATTGAACCTCGGATTAAACAACGCCGTGGTAGACATTTGGCCGAAATTATCTTTAAAATGATATTAAAATATCCGTTTTATGTATTAAGTTCAAAGTAGTTCATTAATTCAATTACTCTTATTAAATGACCCTTTACTTATCTACTCTGTTGTGTCAATCAATGTTATAAAATTTTAGAAAAATTAACAAATTGTTTTTTTTTTACCTTACATTTGTGTTATGGTTATATTCTTCGCGATCTGGCAATATTACTCGGTGACTTCAAGTATGCGCGCGGCGAAAGTGTGTCTAAGTGGGGAACTATTGGACACAGTCCGATGTATTCAAATATGATTCTACGCTCCTTCTGGACTATTCTTAGTTAAGTTAGGAGCATAAAAATTTAACAAAAATACTGCGATTTTAAATTAAATAGACCAGCTGCAAATGTGAGCTTTGTAAATAGTTTTTAATTAGACCAAATGGCATTTTTCATTTAGTCGATTGTATGTAGAATGTAGATACTTTATACTATATCAGGAAATCCGGTTATAAATGCGCTATTAAATTATGAGATCGTTATGGGTAAACTGTTATAAATCATAAAATTAAACTCATTACTCTCGCGATGTACCCGGAAATTTCATTATTAAAGATATTATTTTATCCAAACACCGGTTTCAGCTTGAAACAAATTACGACGGAAAAAAAAATGTCTGTCTCAAACTAACGATGTGTACTCTATACTATACCAACATAACGGTAAAAAAACACAATGAAATTATTGACAGCTCGACATGAATGGATTGACGGTTCGAAGGACCACATTAATAACGATGAATAATGTAATATTTATACTTGGGGTTAGTTTTGGGTGATGGGGGATGATTCACGATGATAATAACGAGGAGGTCTCATGTTTACGGGGTGTAACGTTACAGGGGGTATATTGGAGAAATAAAACAATAAGGGAGTGTTTCTAAGACGATATTACACGAATTTTTACGTGGATTGGGAACATTGCAATTGCGTCAACATTGCGTCCAATTCTTTACCATCTTATAGGTCCACAGTAGCTGCTCGTCAAACTATTATTGACATTCAATTTCATAAATTAAAAAAAAATACTTGTTTATTTTGATTACCTTATACTTGTTTTTTTATTTTTTACTATTATATCAAATTGCACTGTAGTATTGGCAAATACGCATTTCATAGATACATATTTTTATTTTTTATTTTTTCGTGATAATATATGCTTGCTTGTTTATTAATTTAACTTAAAAATGTCTTTCTTGCTTACCGTAACACTTTATTCATTGTTTGATTTACAGAATTTATTTCATAAGCTTATATCTTTGCATTTTTTGTTTATATGCTTACTGTTTTTTCTTGCATACCTTTATTATTATTGTTTTTTTTTTATTATTTTGTAAAACTTTTTATCATATCCTTTTTAACTAATTTCACAATTTTTTACTGTACATTCTGTTTATTATTTAGTATGTTAGCATGTATTTCATTTTTATTTTTTGTAAATGCCTTTTGGGCGTTAATGAACAAAATAAATAAATAAAAAAGGAGTATTACTTTGTAAATCTTTTAAGACAAGAAGCTAAATAGCTGATACACACAACCTGTTGGCCACATGTCCGGCTACGATACCTACAGTCTACAATAGCTACCCTTCGGGTATCTTTCTTTAGTTCGTTAACAATAATGGTTGATTTATTTATTGTTTACTTTTTTGCATGAACACTTGACAAATTATCTACTCTTCTTAATGTTTTTTTTTGCAAATTTATTGATATAATTTTAAGTTGCTAGAATTCCAAATGCTTGCAGACTGGCTGGATTTCCTCCCTAGGGAGTTATTCATATTTAAATTTATTTCAACAGAGAGGGAAAACATTGTTGATAAGGGAATGTGGAAGTCTAGGCATTTACAGGGCTTATGACTTAAAGCCCTGTAAATGTCTAGACTTTCATATTCCCTTCTCAAAAATATTTTTCTCACTGTTACAAAAAAATTAAATATGAGACACTACCTAGAGAGAAAATTCAGTCAGTCTGCAAGCATTTGAACATACTCAAAACATTGTTGAATTAAGTACCTGGTAAAAGAAGAAGTATAAAAATTGGAAAATTGTTTTCAAGCGTTGCCTAGTAGGTGATTTGGTTCAGCCGGATGAATCTTACCCACATTATAAAGGTTTCATCTCCTTTACTTCATAAAAGTCAACAGATGGAAGAGTTGAGGAAATGTGGATGTTTAAACATGGGCAGAATGGTGGATGTTACAGTGTGTAATGTGGCCACTTAAACCAGCCAATGACAGGTTATAAGCCCTGTAAATGCCTAGACTTCCATATTACCTTATCAACAATGTTTTCCCTCTCTGTTGAAATAAATTCAAATATGCTAGAATTCCACTCGTCCATGCGCTTTGTAGCTGCAGGACGATTGGTAATCTTGTTTCAATATGTAAATGATATCAATCATAAATTTTGTAAATGGAGTCTAGAATTTCAACAGTCCATGCGCTCAGTAGCTGCAAGACTTGTCATAATTAAACTCCTATTTTTTAAAATGAGTTTTTTAATGTCTTTATTTTAATATCATTCAAACACAATACTTTATTCTGAAATTAAAACAAAATGTACATGAGGGCTAGATTACTTACCGTCCATGCGCTCTGTAGCTGCAAGACGTGCTGTAACGTAGCTCATATATTTTATAATTTAAATATATCATAATTAGAAAGGAGGAACTAGAATACCGATCGTCCATGCGCTCTGTAGCTGCAAGACGTGGAGGGATACTTATTTATTGTACATCGCCCTTGAGGTGATTTTCACAAAAATGGCGCTGTATAAATTATTCAACATTATAATGTACATGAGGAAGTTTAGAGTTTTTATTTAAGCAGAGTTGTGTGAGAGTGAAAATCTGAGACATATACAGGGTGTTCTTTAAACTCTGTCACATCCGAAACCACGATGATCAGTATGACCAAGAAGACATATTGGCACATTAAAAGAAATTTTTGGAACGAATACAATTGACAAAAATAAAATATTTAAAAAAACAAATGGTTGCTTACTTCTGCAGGGAACAAACGAGGAAGGGGGAGTCTGATACTACACCGCGCTCCCCTCACTTCTCCCCTGCAGAAGTAAGCAACCATTTGTTCTTTTTAATATTTTATTTTTACAAATTTTCTTCGTTCTAAATATTTTTTAAAATATGCCAATAAGTCTTCTTGCCCATACTGATCATCGTGGTGACGTGACAGGGCTTAAAGAACCCCCTGCATATATAAGCAACCGCACTTTGAAGTCAACCATTTTAGGCGCAACTGGACAATAAAGCCCTTTTGTATCGCCTTCCATTCTCGAGTTCGAAAGAAGTGTGCCAATAATTTATTTACAAGCCAGGTGCACTCACCGGAGTGCTCTCCACCGTCACAGAATGAAAACAATAAAACAACTCGAAGGTCAGGATCGTGGCTGCAAGGAGCAGAAATAAAATTACCGCAAACACAAAGATAGGCGGACAGATTTCCATCAATGTCAGAATTTATTCCGAAATAATGAGCGCAGTGCGCCCTGAATGTACCACTGGCTGATGGAACGTGCGCGCGCACTGGCAATGTTCTAGCAAAAAGTGACAGAAGATGCGCGCGCAGGATGCGTCCATACAATAATATAATTTAGCATTCCAGTGGCGTATCCAAGGCAGCATTACACTTTTTTAGTAGCCGTTACAATAATTATTTATTATTCGAAGTAACTTTTTAGTACGAGGCGAATCTCTGTAAATGCGATTTTGTTATTTATAAAACTAAATGCAGTGCTTTTACGAAGACAGATAAAATTTGAACTTTAACTAGTTTAATAAATTTGTAGTATAGATGCTGCCTCTATTATTACCCTTATTTGTATATCATTTTTCAATTCACCTTATAGTGATGCTAAATAATTTGTAAAATGTATTTTAACTATTGCTAATTGAAACATAAAATTGATTATCAATTAATATGCTGGCTAAATTATTAAATTATATATTGTAACATATAAAGGTATTACGATTATTATTAGAAATCATACAGTCTTTATATAAATAAAGGTACAAAAGAACAATTAAAAAAAGTAAGACTTTACTACTTTCCTCCCCTCTCTCTCTGCTTCCATGAACATTTATATTTCTTAGTAAACAATAATTAATTAGATGCAGGTAGAAGATGTACATATTAATAAGTATAAATTAAGAGTTGAAATGAAAAGTTAAAATTAAAATGAAAAGTTAAGCAGGAGATAAATTTAAAATGTCTAACAGATCTGATAAAAATATGGTATTTACAGTGTAATATGTCGATGTCACTAAAACTGTATTCTTCGAAGAGTGCTATTTTTCATATAATTTAATGCACAAAATACACAATTTTACATAGACACAATTATATGTTTTTATGTCCCGACTTGTTAGAAAATTCCGTGTTAAGTCGGGACTCTTCGATATATAAATTAAAAATATTTATTTACATATTAAAACAATATACAGGTCATCAAAACAATATGCAAAATAATCAAAACAATATACAAAATAATAATAGAAAAATATACAAAATAATAATAGAAAAATATACAAAATAATAATAGAAAAATAAAAATAATAAAAATTTATGATACATGTCGAAAATGGAATCAAAAGTTATAAAATAATACGTATGACAGTGATGAGATACACATATACGATATACGTATATGGATAATAATGAAAACAGCAGCGATGTTATTTTATTTATTTTATTTTTATTTTTATTTTATTAGGGAAATCAACAGTTCTACATACATATTTTAGTAAACAAACAGATATAGTGTATAAACTCAGAACCAATAACAGATTTCCACATAGTATACAAAGTTAGTAAAGAATATATATATTACATATCAAATAAATACATACAATTTATACATATAAAAATGTTATTTTCAAGTACTCAATAATCAAAGATTTTTTAAATATTAATTTTAAGAACATTAAGTTACTGTAAATTGGGCGGGATAAGGACAAAAAATGCATTTATGCATTTATTCCCGGAGCAATCTCATACAGTGGTCTCTACCCCTCGAAACAATCCAATTATGGATCTTCATCTTAAATAAAGACGTTGTTTTGGAGAACTTGATATGTTCATCCAAGACGTATATAATTAGTCGTCGAGTTAGGAATGTCGAAGAGTACAGATTGACGAGTTCTACGGACAGGGGTTCGTTATGAAATGCCTCTAACAATTTCTGGGCTATCAATTAGGTTATTAACAGTTTTGTAGAGAAAGCTCATATCCAAGATGGTACGCCGAGTTACATTTGTACAAACGTTCATCAAAAATGTATAATACACAATTCGCTAGAGTCGCACATCTCCGGCCTTTGCGCCGAATTGGAAGTCTCACGACTCCATCAATCTGCCTCGGCCAATCAGCGCGCAGGTGTGTTCCCATTGACCAATTAGGGCGGTGACAGCTGTTACGGCGGAACTAGCGACTGCCAAAGGTCGAGGGGATTACTGACGGACACCCGCGGCCATGTTGGCGGTGCGCGGGGCAGTGCGCATGCGCACAAGGTGGATTTTGGCAATAGCAATAATTAGTGCGATGGTTATCGCGTCACGCCATGCAGAACGGGACACGGAGACGCGGTGAAGTAATGAGCAACCAATGCGAGTGTACTAGTGAGAAAGGGGGAAACGAGGTTTTAAGGGATTTTTAACGTCTTTTTGTAGATTTTTTTCCAACAAATACCTCCTCAAATCGACAAATACCATCGAAAACATAATATAAAATGAGCAAAAACCTGTAATATACAGAATTGAACCGCGATAAGCATCGCTTCGTCGAGGCTGATGAAGGAAACAGTTCTGTGTGTAAAATAGTAGCTGGGCCCCGATTACAATGAGAAGCTGACTGAGTTATCTTCACATATTACAACATAGATGAAGAACATTTAGGAAGATTAGGCATCTGCAGGGCTTATGACCTGTCAATGGCTGGCCTTTACACACTGTGTAACATTCACCATTCTGCCCATATTTAAACATCTATATTCCTTCAATTCTTTCATATGTTGATGTTTGTGAAGTTAAAGAGCTGAAACCTTTATTTATGCGGTGAGATTCATTATTTGATGTATTTTGTTTATTTTATTAATTTTATTAATTTGATTTATTAGATTTTTTAGATTTATTTTATTTGTTTATTAGTTTTATTTATTTTATTTATTCATTTTATTGTACTGATTTTATTTTATTTATTCAAATAAAACGACAGCCACTGCAACAAAAAAAAACAATATTTACAAATAAACCAAAATTATAGGCAAATTATAGTTTTCTACATATTATATATTATAAGTAAATACAGTGGGAAAAAAGGTGTACCCGTGAAAATCTACTCCGTATAATTCCACTTATAAAAAAATAAAATCAATAATTTATCTTTAAATCAGGTTGTGGTCCCGTGGCTAATGTCTCGGACTCACAGACCAAAGGTCCGTGGTTCGAATCCCACTCTACCCCAATTTGATTCCATTTTCTAATAGTGAGTTATTTACAACTCGTTGAAAATGCCCCTCAAAAATTAAATATTTGGGTAAATCATAAGAACGCAAATATTTCTTTTTTAAAAAAAAAAAAAAAAAGTATAACGTCAGCGTCATAATGAAGGTATATCACATTAGTGCGTAAATTTGTGTACTGTGGCGTGCGCGTCCTCTTGGTACATATCGACATTTAACTTCCGATTGTAATCGCGGCCCAGAGCTCTGGACGAGAGACGAGGCCAATGTTGCGCAATATATCTGCACAGGTCGCAGTGACGTCAGGACTTATTTAGCACTGCCCGTCAACGAGAATAAGATGCAAAAAATAAACAATGGGGTATAAAAAAACATTTGAATTCGTATATCTTTAGGACCCGTAGGTGTATCAAATAAGCGAAATCCAAATGGCATCACCTCCCAGAATAAGAGAAATCGTCACCTCATCGTCGCGGGGTCACAACGGGTTAACTGTCAATCTGGGGGTGATTTACAGCGCTAACTCAATTACTGTTAACGGTAATTGCAGAGGAGGCGTGGCACGGACCAGTGAAGCCTAGAAATGTAAACTAATTGCCAAAATTCACCTGACACTTAACAAAATGAAAATGGCGTTTCAATTCGTGGGAAATTGCCTACCGTCCTTTTAATCTCGAGCGGACTTTTATCATGATCAGACAGACAGATGAAAAAAATATTCAATTGGACTGCAACTGTAAAAATGCGGTTGGGATGTGTCTGATTACGTCCGGCTATACTCGGGTGCATCTTACGACTAGTGACTCTAAGTTCTGGTGAGTTCTAAGATCTTTCATACGTGTCTGTACCTTACAATATAAATGATAACTATTTTAAATTTCAATGAATTAAAGAACGCTGACTAAATATTCGGGGTTATTCATTGGTTGGATTCAAACATATGACAAGTCGGTAGAACATACCGAGGTGGATGGAGATAGTACAGAAGTTAAGTGTACTGTCTTGATATGTACCTACAAATAAATTCTGCAACGAGACTTAGTTTTCGGAATCTCTAAGTTCAGTCATATCACTCCACTACTTCGGGAATTGCACTGGCTACGTTTTCCACAGAGGGTGGAATACAAACTCTGTTGGCTTATGTATAAATCACTGCACAACTCTGCTCCGGAATATCTAAGGGAACTATGCATTCCAGATGAAATAGCTGACAGGCGTCTTACGCTTAGATCAGCTACGTCTACGGCGAGAGAAAAAGTGAATTATTCATCTACGCAAACAGCGCACTAAATTCAGTGAACGCGCATTTGCGGTCGCAGGACCTGTGGCATGGAATACTCTCCCAGCAGAGGTGCGAGGCTGTGAGAGTAAAGTGATGTTTCGGAAAAAACTTAAAACCCACTTGTTCTCTAAATCATTTGAATAAATCCGTAGCATGTGACAACAAAATAAATTGTTTTAATTATATTACAAATTTAAAAGCTTCAATTAAATTTATTTATCTATAGAATCATTATGTAAAGCGCCCTTGAGGTATTATATTACGAAAATGGGGCTATATAAGTTATCCATAATAATGATAATCAGAAACGTAAATATAAGTTTATATCGATGGTCATAAGTTGACAGCTCGTAACTGACATTTTAAAAATAGAGCTACCGACATTATTGCCAGTTCCTCATTGAGGAACTTCAGCCCTACGGGAAATTGGATACAAAAAATGTTTTCTTACGCGGGGTAAAAATTAGAGCATTAAATTGTACTGCAAAGTTTCTTGAAAATGTACAGAAAAAATAATAAAAAATATTTTGATAAACACGCACTACTTTAAATGACGTCACTGGTTCATGTGAATCAACCTATGATCTGAGAGCTATGGAAGATTTCCGGTCTGCTTGTCGCTTCTGGACCAATGGGAAGAACAGAATGAGAATAAGCGGAAATGAACCTCTGACGTTACACGCGGAGTTATTTCAGAAATACAAAACTTTGAAAAATCGTAGCGCCGATAATACGATATATTAACAAATAAAAAAATTTAAAAAACCACTGAACTTCCTCATTTGTGCTATAAAAGTTATTCATAAAAGTAATAAGGATGAAAATAGCATTCATAATCGCGGCACAGGAATCCATTTTTTTAAATCCAATATTTCCATAGGGCTGAATTTCCTCATTTCAATAAGTATGATTTTAAAATCTGTTTATCCCATATTACGTAGAGACGCCATATTGACATTATTATCATAATAAGCCAATGGATTATTATTATTACGCGTTATTTATTTATCAACAACACCTGAATCTAATAACGTACACATGTTATGGTAATCAAGTAATAAAAATATTATTCTCGTAGTGATGAGAACGGCGTTTAACCATTGGGCTGAAGTAACGCCATTTATTCTATACTGAGTTGACGGCCCGTCTGAGTCTCGATAAAATTAAATCAATTGATCATGACATAAAAAGACGACCAATCAACATTCCAAAGATATGATATTTTGACTTTAAAAAGGTTAAATCTATTTAAAATAAGTATGTATTATTGTTATCCGCCTCGTGGTGTTAATAGTCAGCGCGTTTGTCTACCACTCAAGATGTCTCGGGCTCGATTCCCGGTACAGCTGACATGAAATATTGATTTCAAAAGGTGTTTTTACTAGTGATCCTCAGAGTAATCATTCACTAGGAAAGCCTTTAGCTCAATTGGATAGAAGCAAAGCGTACTTAGCAAACTTAGAAATCTCCACCAAAAAAAGAAAATTAGTTATTGATGCCAAAATAAACTATATATAAAAACCCACCTACCTTAATAATAGCGTTATTTAAAACCGTCTCTAAATCTTGCAAAAACAGATTTCAATTATACTACTTGACACCGCAAACTGAGCATTCTCTATTACAAATCTCACAATAGGAAAATATCACATACTACGAATAACGATAAAAATATATGAAATGGAATAATTAATTGTATTCTCAAAATCAATATGGAAATTGTGGAGAAATGTTTTCATGTCTAAATTTAAAAAAAGTTTTTTTTAATACGTCGCTAGAAAAACACGACATGTTTAGCCTCGATAGTGACGTAAAGATTCGTGACAATGTTCTTAACAAATTTGAATGGTCGGGAACAAATAAACATGAATCGTGACGTATTAGGGGCGTAGCCAATGGAATGACCGTTTTTGCGGCAATTCAAAATTACAAATTCAAAAATATTTTTTATGCTACTAATAATTAGCAAAAAAAATTTTTTTTACTGGACAGTATTTCATAGACCTTTATTTTTATCGCAAATCTCTCAGAAACTCCTTCAATGGAGATTTCTAAGTTTGCTTATAATACCCTTAAAAAATATTTGTATTCGGTTTTCATTTTTCAGGATTTTTATCTGAGAGTAGCATGCGAATCAAAAACGCTGCTCCGGGTTTAAAATCCAAGCTGTATTTATTAAAAAGAGGTATTTAATTACGATGAATTCATATTTAAAATCAGATATTTTTTTGATGCGGCTATCGGACTGCAATAAAATATGATTTAAAGCCATAGGATATTAGGTTTAATTGAAAAATTATAATTTTATTAGATAACATTCCAGCTTAATGCGCGTCATACATAAATGCATAAATTATAACAAGAAGCCATATTAATGTTTGCCAATCAAATATATATCGTTGGCCTAACTTGTAAAACCAAAACATCATTTTTCACGGGACAGTAAAAACAGTTCTTACTTCAGTAGCGAATTTTAGCGAAGGTTCTTTCAGTTTTTTTTATAAGAATGATAGAACACTGTACCGCCGCGCAGAGCTAAACCGCTACAACTCACATTTTGTCGTTTTTGAGTTATTTATTGATTCGTAATAAGCATTTAATGAGCTATTGTTTACACGTGTATTTTTTTATATTTTTTTATTTGAAAATTTATTTATAAACCCTTACGGATTATAACATTCATTTTACATAAAATAATATATACATTTTTCATTTATACTCTGTTGTTCAAAATAATATTTTTTACATCTTTTGTAAAGTTTGTCCGAGTCTTTTGTTTAGTTTTGTCTGGTAGTTTATTGTATAATTTCAGTCCCTGGTTCATTAGTCTTGATTGTCCTTGTCTTGTTTTAGAAAGTTGTATATGGTATTTGTCTGATATTCTCGTATTATGTCCATGTTGACTACAATTTTTTACTAGTTTTAGTTCTTCGTCTACAATTACATTAGTGGCTAATTTATGGATAAATTTTAATGATTCTAGTTGAAAGAGTTCAGTTATATTTAATTGCTTAGTTTGTTTAAAAAGTTCTCTAGTTGCAGTTAAATAGGGAAGGTCATATACTGACTTTAATATTTTATTTTGTTGTCTTTGTAGTCTGTTTATGTCATTTTGATATCCTGCTCCCCATAATAGTTGCGTATAACATATTTTAGTTTTTACATAGGCTTCATACATTAGAATTTTTTCCGTTTTTGGAACAAAGTTTTTGATTTTTAAAAAAAGACTCGATAATGTCGCCACTTTGCTAATTAAATTGTTGATATGAATTGTCCATGTTAATTGTCTGTCTATTGTTAGTCCTAAGTATTTAACATGTTCAATTTCAGTAAGTCGTTCATTATTTATGTAAGCATCTACTTTATAACTCTTTTTCGCTACAACAACTGGAAACTGGAAGGTAGTAAAATAAATAACTACCCATGCAGTAAAATCAAGTTTTTAGCCCAAAATTATTAAAATACTAACTAAAATGCGGTTTTAGAAAATATTTTGAACGTGATCTATCTGATCATGCCACGTCTTTCTTGGTCGGCCTCGTTTCACGTTACCGTTAATTTTTTTTACCATACATATACACTTGTTTTACCATTATTTTGTCGTTCATTCGTTGTGCATGACCAAACCATCTCAGAAACCCTGTCTTAATCCTATCAATTATACTTGACTCAGATTTACACTCTCGCCTGATTTCATTATTCGTAAGCCTGTCATACATTGATTTCCAACACATTTGTCGAAGAGATCGCATTTCAGCCGCGTTCACACGGCTTTCATCCTTCCTCTGCCAGTTCCATATTTCACTTTGATACATAAGTGTTGGGACTAAAACTCCGTTGTGCACTGCCAGCTTAGCTTCGATTGACATATTTTTACTAGCAATTACTGTGCAAATAAGTGCGCCGTTCATTTTGCTGTCCGCATTCACTCTCCTTTCAACATCTTTTTCTACTCTTTCATCTGTTGAAAACATACTCCCCAGATGCACAAATTCTTCTACTTGTTCAAGACATTTATGTTTATCCATTTTCTGAACGAAAATGCGTATATTTGTATTGAAATTTAGAGTATTTTCGTCAGCAACTGTATCACAAATCTGTAATTAAACAGATTTTTAAAACGAATTAATATAAATAATTCATTTTTCGAACAAGAAATTGGATTTTTATTTACTGACAATACCGGCCATTCGACAGCGTCAAAATTTTACTAAAAGCACACTGTAGAAATGAAATATTTACAACCAAAAAATTCCCCCCCTCCCAAAAAAAACCTAATTTCATAAAAAATGGTTTGAACTAAAAAATATTTATTATTCTGGTTTTTTACACGATTGTCGAAGGCAAAATTTAACCAAGAATCAAGGAAAAATACCACACAATATGTGTGATTTAAAATGATTGCATTCCAACAATGTTTTGAGTATGTCCAAACGTTAATAGACTGGCTGGGTTTCCTTCCGAGGGAGTTATTTAGATCTAATATTGTTGCAACAGAGGGAAAACATTTTGAGAAGGGGATATGGTCTCGGCATTTACAGGGCTTATTACCTGTCACTGGCTGGTTTAAGTGGCCACTCTACACACTGTATAGCATTCACCATTCTGCCCGTGCTTGTATTTTGTCTAACAAACCAAAATTTATTTCCTTTCATCAGACGACCGCCTTCCGACAACTTCCCATCGAAAAGGTCACCCCGTTGTCCATTAATTTTATTAAAGTTATTACAAGGTGGAGGTAATTTGTTATTTGTATCGGAAATCACACAGTTAAGTATTATAGTGCGTTTGATATTATGAACAATTTTACTAATGGATTTATCGATACTATTTATAATAGGATTCAACGCTAACATTACTGTGGGAATATTCGTAAACAGTTATTCAAACAATAAAAGAGAATTGGGGTGCCGCAAAACTTATAAATATTCTTTACATTAAAGAAATTAGGAGTTAATGCTATTAACTATGTAATAGGATGATGTATTAATTTATTTATTATACTTACAGAGCAATATTTTTCTTTAATGAATTTTTTTTTTTTTTAGAAAATAAATATTTGCGTTCTTATGATTTACCCAAATATTTCATTTTGAGGGCCATTTTCAACGAGTTGTAAATAACTCACTATTAAAAAATGGAATCAAGTTGGGGTAGAGTGGGAATCGAACAACATACCTAAATCATTTGAATAAATCCGTAGCACGTGACAACAAAATAAATTATTTTAATTAAATTACAAATTTAAAAGCTTCAATTAAATTAACTTAACAATAGAATCACCATGTAAAGCGCCCTTGAGGTATTTTATTACGAAAATGGCGCTATATAAGTTATCCATAATTAATACCTTTGGTCCGTGAGTCCGAGACACTAGCCACAGGACCACAACCCGATTAAAATATAATAACATTTTTTTTATGGTCAAACGTTTTTGCGGCTAGATGCTCTTATATTTTAAAATGGCCGAATCTAGCCACATTATTTATAGATCTAGGCGTTCGTTTTTAAAACTGACAGTTATGTCAGAAATTAATTCGACTTCAAAATTTACTTATTTCTCTCTCATGTTTGAAATAGGCTTTCAAGAAAAAAACTGGCATAAATGAACAAAGATAATAAAAAGTACAGGCAGGAATACAATATATTTAATAAAGAAGTAAAAAATTATATCTATAATTCTTCTTTATGTAATACTGATTGAAGACATCGTTTATATCTTTTTGTAATTTATTTATGTTTTTCTAAAAATGTTATTAATTAAAATAAAATAATCTATTGTAGGCGTCACTACCCATTATGTACACAAGAATTGTTTATTTCTTTTACGTAATGGGAAACGTTAATGTAAATATATGTATTTGATTTATGTAAAAATTGTATTTAGTTGTAATATTGTATTTTTATTTGTTATTTATAAAAAATAAATAAAATAATATTTACATATAAGTTATTAGTTTTAAAATACTTGGTACACTTCCACTTGTTTATTTGACCAATTAGCGCTTTCACCCTCTAATGGGCATCTACAGACTGGTGAATATTATACAGTGTAAGGATAATTTATATAAAACTAAATATTCTCTATTATTATCTTAAGTGTAGGTACATTTAAAAAATAAGTTGAAGAATATACAATACGCAATATTTCAATGGAACAGAGTGAGATAAATTATTAAAAAATGTGTTGGCGGTGTACTTTAAGAGAAGATTCTATTATATGAAAAATATTTATTGTTTTATTACGTACAGGGTCCAACTAAGGGGGCTAATAAGGGTGAGTTTTTGAATTCTCTCTGCTGATTTATTAAAATTCTATCGCTATTATTTTTTATCCTATTTATTTCTAAAAATTTTAATCTATCTAACTTTTGACCTTTGTGTCCTATATGTAAAATTTTTATGTTTTTTGATTTGTCAAAATTATGTTTTAATCAAGAATTGTCAATAAATTATTTAAATAAAATATGTAATAGAGGACAAAATAGATTTCGACGTAGAAGTAACGCAATTTTATCGTATTTGAAACCGTAGTTTGCTTCTCGCATACAGATATTACAACAGAGATGGAGAATAATTTAGAGAAGCGAATACGCGGAATGAAGAACAAAAAAAAACTCAATTAGTGTTAATCGTATCAAAAGTATTATGAATTATTTAATATATTAAAATAAAATCACTTTGTTTTTTTTGTACTACTACTACTAGTTTCGGCAATACTATGCCTTCTTCAGGGTCAATTACAAACTAACATAACATATACAAAATTTTCACAGTGAGGGTAGAGTGGGCGTGGCTACGGGAGTAGTGAGGAGAGGGGGTTTGTGTGTGGATTTAGGGAGAGGAAACATATTTAAAATGGGACTATTATTAAGATTTATTTTATTATTGATAATATTAAAATTTTTATTTACAGCGTTTCTAATCTCTAATATTTCAAAATAATCAAGGATATGCACTTGAAATATGTTCCTTCTCCCTAAATCCACACACAAACCACCTCTCCTCTTTACTTCCGTAGCCACGCCCACTCTACCCTCACTGTGAAAATTTTATATCCGTTATGTTAGTTTATTTATTTATTTATTAACGGACATTGTCCATGTATACAATTTATAAGGTTTAAATATTACAATAAAAGAGTAGTTTAAAACATTTAAAGAAAAAAGAAAGAAGCATTGACAAACATAAGGGACATCGAGACAAGATCTGGACTATTTATTTAGTGCTCGTTTAAATCGTTGTAAACTTAAACCAAAAAAGTCCAGATCCTGTCTTGAGTTAACAATACGACAAAGGCGGGTCATTGGAGAATTTAGGACATAGTTTGTTCTATGCTGATCGATGAACAGTACTTCATTGTTTCTCAATCTACGAGTCGGAATATTGAATTTTACTTGTCCCAGTAATGATGGAACATCGATTATACCAAACCATTATAGTTAAACATATTATATAATAATGTACCACAAAGTGATTCAAACATCAAAAATATTATGAATTATGTTCGGTCAGTACGCCGAACATTAGTTACAAATGGTATTGCTATTTAGTGAACGCGCATTTGCGGTCGCAGGCCCGATGGCATGGAATGCTCTCCCAGCAGAGGTGCGAGGCTGTGAAAGTGAAGTGATGTTTTGGAAAAAACTTAAAACCCACTTGTTTTCTAAATCATTTGAATAAATCCGTAGCATGTGACAACAAAATAAATTGTTTGAATTAAATTACAAATTTAAAAGCTTCAATTAAATTAATTAAACAATAGAATCACCATGTAAAGCGCCCTTGAGGTATTTTATTACGAAAATGGCGCTATATAAGTTAACCATAATAATAATAATATTGAGCCCTCTTACGGATATTTATAAAACTGGCCATTTACAAAAAACTTTTATTTTATTTTAAAAGATCTGGCCCTTTAAGTGCTGATTGACACAAATTTATGCTCTTCATATCTTAGTATTAAACGTCATTATCAAAATATTATTCAAAACAAATCGATAAAAATATAATCCAGAAGAATTTTACATAAAATATACGATTTTGAATTTCAAATGCAAAAATATTCAGAATTTTATTTCTTATTAATCTTTACTGAGATTATATTATGATACACTATGATATAGGAGTAATATTTTAGGTATTCCAAATCTTCTATACGATAACGTCATCCAGGTAGTATGCATGCGCATAAAAATGCCAATATGAATTATTTAAAATACTTATAAGCTGAATAACTTGTCCTCTAGTTATTAATTAATAAACAACGCTAACGGTAAAATATTAGTGATATTTGTAAAATTTTATTCAAATATAGTGTTATTTCATCCAAAAGTGGGATTATTTAGAGCTGCAGCAATTTTAGGCAAATGCGAGATTATTTATCCAAAAGCAGTGTTATTTTTGGCAAATGCGAGATTATTTATCCAAAGGCGGAGTTATTTTTGGCAAAAGCGAGATTATCGAGCTATCTGCAGTTATTTAAGGCAAAAACGCGATTATTCACCCAACTGCAGTGTTATTTTGGGCGAAAGCGAGATTATATGGTAGGCTGCAGTTATTTTGGGCAATAACGGGATTATTTATTTATTTTATTTATTTATTTGAAACTTTATATACTTATACAATAAATATACAGATAAGGGCGGGCATATTGCCTTAAGGCAATTTCTTCCTACCTACCCAAACCGTTCAGTTTGAGAAAATTATAAATACATGGACATATTGAATCTTACAATTTTATACAAAAATTAAAAGCAAAGATTAACAAAAATATATATATATATTAGTTAGCTGCTGTGTTATTTTAGGCAAACGCAGGATCATTTAACCGATTGATGTGTTATTTTAGGCAAAAGCGGGATTATTTATACACCTGCAACTGCTTTTACCAGCTGAGACAGATTAAATGCATACGCAAAAATTTGCCAGTTGATGCCGCCCGTCAATTAATAAATGCGTTTGTAGTGTCTAGAGTCGATTATTGTAATGGTATCTACGCAGGTCTAACAATGAATAAAATGACTCGCCTACAGGCTGTATTAAATGCCGCAGCGAGACTTATTTTTGGAATCTCTAAATTCAGTCATATCACTCCACTACTTCGGGAATTGCACTGGCTACGTTTTCCGCAGAGGGTGGAATACAAACTCTGTTGGCTTATGTATAAGTCACTGCACAGCTCTGCTCCGGAGTTAATTAAAATTAATTAATTATGGATAACTTATATAGCGCCATTTTCGTAATAAAATACCTAAAGGGCGCTTTACATGGTGATTCTATTGTTAAGTTAATTTAATTGAAGCTTTTAAATTTGTAATTTAATTAAAATAATTTATTTTGTTGTCACGTGCTACGGATTTATTCAAATGATTTAGAGAACAAGTGGGTTTTAAGTTTTTTCCGAAACATCACTTCACTTTCACAGCCTCACACCTCTGCTGGGAGAGCATTCCATGCCGTAGGGCCTGCGACCGCAAATGCGCGTTCACCAAATTTAGTGCGCTGTTTGCGTAGAGGTATAATAACTTTTCCTCTCGCCGTAGACGTAGCTGATCTAAGCGTGAGACGCCTGTCAGCTAGTTCATCTGGAATGCATAGTTCCCTTAGATATTCCGGAGCCGAGGAGTATCTAAGGGAACTCTGCATTCCAGATGAACTAGCTGACAGATGTCTTACGCTTAGATCAGCTACATTTACGTCGAAGGGAAAAGTTATTATACCTCTACGCAAACAGAGCACTAAATTCGGCGAGGCATGGAATGCTCTCCCAGCAGAAATCCGAAACTGTGAGAGTGAAGTGATGTTTCGGAAGAAACTTAAAACCCACTTGTTCTCTAAATCATTTTAATAAATTCTTAGCATGTGGTGGAAAAGTAATATGAAAAAGAACATTATTTTTCTTAAATTTAAAATCTCCAATTAAATTTATATCTTTATATAATCACTTTGTAAAGCGCCCTTGAGGTATTGTATTACGAAAATGGCGCTATATAAGTTATCCATAATTATTATGATTATAACTGAAGTGGTATATAAGGCAAAAGTGGGACTATTCATCAAACCGCTGTGTTATTTTGGGCAAAAGCGGGATTATTTATCCAACTGCGATATTGCTGTAACCAAGTTACACCATAAAGTTGTAAAAAATATTTTTTGCTTTTGACTAAAAATGGACAAAAAAAATTGCGTAAAAACGTAAGATAAAACAACTCATTAGCGCTCTGTGGCTGCTAGACGTTTTGTTGTTTAGCTCCTATATTCTAATTAAAATTTAACCTAATTAGAAAAGAGGAACTAGAATCCCAACCGCCTATATGATCTGTAGCTGCAAGACACGTTGTTTTTTTTTTAATGTTCACAAAAATTATCCATAATAAATAAAAATTATAATACAGAAAAATAGAACCTCGTGTTAAGTCATTAAAAAAAATTTTCGAGCATTGACTAATTAAAAATCTCCAAAATATCCGCCAACGTAGCTTATAAAACATGTTTTTTTAATAGATTTATCGATAGAACGACCTTCATTTTAGAAATAATAACATTAAAACTGACCGAAACAAAAAATGTATAAAGCGGAAAGAAAAATAAGGACAAAATGTAAAAAGGAGACACGGATTATTAAAGAGAACCATCTAAGTGATATTTAAAATAACAACCTTTTTACAAATCCAGTATCTGAAAGTACCCTCCCCACAAAATATAAAAAAGGTTAAAAAAAAAAGAAGGTATATTTTAACAATAATAAACTTAGTAAATAAACATTAGTCAAAAAGTAGTCATTTCACAATTTTCATTTGGTATTTGTAGGTAAATTAGAACGTACCTTTTGAAGAAGTGGTTTGTTTTATTTACCATATTTTGCTTACGTGAGCCTTGTTTGGGTTTACTATTCGACGGAAAAAAGGCTAAAATGGAAGAATGGACCATAAAACCAGATGCCCGAGGGTTCAAATTATGTATTGGTATTATGTTCGGGGCTTTCTTTCATACAGGATGTTGATAAATGGTTGTCAAACTTTTAAAAAGTATTTTATTTATATATATTTTTTAAATTAATTAAAATTTTAATATTGTTAAATTTAAAAAACAAAATTAAAATTTTTATCTAGGTATATATATTGTTGTCTATTTTCTTACTTTAAAAAAATAAATTTTGAAACCATTTTATATGGTTTTGTTGAGTTTTTTCTTTTCTATCTTCTTAATAATATTTTTCAAAGATTCAAAACGAAATAATATATGTTCATTATTTTATACAGGTGTTCATTAAACCCTGTCACATCCGAAACCACGATGATCAGTATGAGCAAAAAGACATATTGGCGCATTAAAATATTTTTTTAGAACAAATAAAATTTAAAAAAATAAAAGATCAAAAAAAGCAAATGGTTGCTTACTTCTGCAGGGGAGAAACGAGGAGGGGGAGGGGGGAATCTGATACTGCGCCCCGCTTTCCTCACTTCTCCCCTGCAGAAGTACACAACCATTTGTTTTTTTCAATATTTTATTTAAAAAAAATTCTTTATTCTAAATATATTTTTAAATATGCTAATATGTCTTCTTGCCCATACTGATCATAGTGGTTTCGGATGTGACAGGGTTTAAAGAACACCCTGTATGTATACAGTATTATGTCGGTACTCTTTTATTTGATTCTTAATTAAAACTAATGTCTGAGCACCCAATCACAAACTATTATTTAATAGTTTATCGGGACAAAATATGTTTCAATACTTTGTTTTCTTTTTATAATGTATTAATGATGTTTGGATGTTTGGATAATTTATATAGCGCCATTTTTGCGAAAATCACCTCAAGGGCGCTGTACAATAAATAAATTTTCCAACACGTCTTGCAGCTACAGAGCGCATGGACAATAAGAAATCTAGCGCCTATTTACATTTTTTTTTATTTTTTTTTTATTTGACAATGAAGTTTAGAGTTTAAGTGATATTTTAAAAACGAAATAAAAAGCAAATTTATGAAATTAGAATTTAGATAACAACAAGTCTTGCAGCTACTGAGCGCATGGACGGTTGAAATTCTAGACCCCATTTACTAAATTTAGATATTTGATAACATTTATATAATATGATAAAAATAATATGATAGCTAACACCACAAAAAGTCTTGCAGCTTCAAAACGCATCGACAAATGGAATTTCAACAACATAAGAATGATTTTAAAAAGTTATTAATAAAAAATAATTTAAAAAAACGCAATAATAAAACATAAATATTGTAATTATGTGTGTATTTTATTGAATAAAGACTATTAATACCATCTCAGTATATACCGATGAAGATAGCCATTCATGATCAGGCCCTGGTGTTTATTACATTATTTTCGTTTTTGTCACATAACACTCAATAAAACAATCAATCAGGTCAATAAAACGGTAAGTGCTGGTTTCTTCCATCTCCGACAGATCAAATCCGTGCGGGAAAATATTCCTATAGACGCAACTAAAGCTCTTGTAAATTGCTTATGTCGTTTCGCGTCTAGATTACTGTAATGGAATAGACGCAAATCTCCCAAAATATCAAACTAATAAACTTCAATCTGTTTTCAATGCAGCAGCGAGGCTTATTACGGGAGTAAAAAAATATTCTCACATCTCACAACATCTTCGAGATTTGCACTGGTTAAAAAGCCCAGAGAGAATAAAATACAAGCTGTGCTGGACTATTCAAATCCCTTCATGAAATGGCTCCGAAACACCTATCGGACCATTGTATATTAGGGAAAATACATGTCAAAGAAAATCTACTCTTAGGGCAGCATTTGATTCAGGAAGAGAAAAACTTGTCGAAATCCGGCGCTCCCCAAACACTAGATTTGGAGATGGTGCTTTTGCCGCCGCCGGCCCCTCTGCCTGGAACCGATTGCCTTCAAACTTACGAATCATCGACAGTCCCAGTCAGTTCAGATCCCAACTAAAATCCCACTTCTTTAAACTATCATACCCTCAATTTTAAATCTGGAAATATAATGTATCATTTAAGTTTAGTTAGAATGTAAGTTTAGATATACAATTGTAAAGCGCCCTTGAGGTGATTTTTTACAAAAATGGCGCTATATAAATCAGCCAAATATTATTATTAACACCTTTATCCACTGACGTCTTTGATTTAAGTTGGGGAAACACAGGTCGAAGGGTGTTACACAAGGCCACGAAAAGGACCACTTTTTTTTCAACCCAAAAAGGTTGTAAAGTCAACAGAGCATCCGAGGCTCGAGCATTATGCAAGTTGGTTAAATGTTACCATCTTGAGACCTTTCTATTATCAATTTTAGACACATAAATTCAAATAAAAACATACAAATTTAATAGCATCCATATTCCCAAATATTACATAAAATATTTCAGTGTCAGATGGGAGAAGGGACCATCTGTAATTTTACAAAATGTTGTATGCCTGGAGAGCGAATTGGCCATGAACGAAAGTAAGTCAAAAGTGATGGTATTCGAAAGGGGAAGTGAGCTTACTGACTGCATAATAAATGTAAACAACGAGTGTCTTGAGCAAGTAGAAGAGTTTATGTATCTGGGAAGCATGTTTTCAAGAGATGGAAGAGTAGAAAAATATATTGAAAGGAGAGTGAATGGGGGATACAAAATAAACGGCGCACTAAGCACAGTAATTGCTTTTAAAAATATGTCGATCGAAGCTAGACTGGCAGTGCACAACGGGGTTTTAGTCTCAACACTAGTGAATGAAAGTGAAACATGGAACTAGCAGAGAAAGGATGAGAGCAGAGTGAATGCGGTGAAAATGCGGACGCTTAAACGGATGATTTTATTTATATTGATTGTAATGGGAAACGTTAATGTAAATATATGTATTTGATTAATGTAAAAAATTGTATTTAGTTGTAATATTGTATTTTTATTTGTTATTACTAAAAAAATTTAAAAATAAAAAAAATATTTGGATAATTCATATAGCGCCATTTTTCTGAAAATCACCTGAAGGGCGCTGTACAATAAATCATTATCCTAGCACGTCTTACAGTTACAGAGCGCATGGACGGTTGGGATTCTAGTTCCTCATCTCCAATTATGATATATAGGAGCTAAATAACTGCAAGTCTTGCAGCTACAGGGCGCATAGACTTTCTAGAAAAAATCTAGCCCCCATTTACAAAAAATTGGAGTTAGACTACCAAGTTTTTTAGCTACCGAGCGCATGAGCGGTTGGAATTCTAGACCCCATTTACAACATTTAGGGATTTTATGGTTGATAACATTTACCTGTTGAAGCTAATAATGAGTGTATTTGCATGAACATTTACAGTATCTTCGTCGGTAACCTATAATTGAACACGTTTAGCACATTCTGCTTTTCATAAAGAAAACTTTATTTCACTTTGTAGATAAATATTGACTTCCCATTGCAATCGGGGCCCTGAGAGCCTTGACCACGCTTGCCTACTTTACAAGGCATCAGGTTCTCGACGTCCTGAGCCGCGATTCTGTAACTATGTTCCTTGACTTGAGGCGACTATTAAGGATCAAAGCCTTAGTTAAAGATGTTCGCGATTCTCGATCAAAAATTTGACAGATGAATTCCTTCCGCGAAGGCCAAAGTCCTTAAAACTTTTCGAACAGAAAAGTATTCTAAATACATAGTTCATTTCGCATATAAACGTAAATCAACATTTTTTGTTACTTTATTCTATATTTTTGTCATTATAAATTACTATCTACGTAAAATAATTACTTTGTTTTATGCTTTTGTCAAACTTTGTATTTCAAATATTATTATTTTTATATTTTTAATTTAATTTTTTAATTACTATGAAAAAATCACCTTATAATCTTTTACAGAATATTTTCTTTTATCTTTCTTATTTTACACAAAAATATTATAACTGTCTATTTATTATAGGAGCAAAAATTCATAAACATTTCTTGTATACCCACGAACAGACCATGCCTCTGTGAGATCTTTTTTGTTTACTATTTTTACTGTTAATATGTAGTTCGTTTCATTGCTATGTAATTATCCTTTATTCTTTTAATACTCTGTTTTAACAAAAAAAAATAACAAAATTAAATAATTAAAAAAAAAAAAAAATGTTGATAAAAGAAACCTTGTAATACCTCATAAAATTGATTTATTGTAGATGTTTACTTTACATCGAGTTTACTTAATGATCGCTTATGTATTTATATGATTGTTTTCTTACAAATATTTTTTATCAAATAAAATGAACTATAATCTAATAATGTCAACCACATCGAAGTTTGCATACAATTATAGGTTTTTGACATACGGCAGTGTCATGTTATTATAACTATGCATTGTTCTTTCATTCTAGGATTATAGATAAAAAATATTTCAATAATGGCTGCAGGATATTTAGAAGGAAGCAAATTCTTCGAGGCCCCATTATAGGCTGTTAAGAGATACTCAAAACCCTTTAGAGTTGGAGGAACAACAGTTCCAAAATTTATTTAGAATATCTAGGGCCACAATTACTACAATTTTGACTTTTGAGCGATTATTTCTTACTTCTATGGCTAAAACATAAAACCATAGACAATTACCACAAATTGTAAGGATCTTTCCTTATCAACAGTAGATCGAGAATCATAAAATTTTTAAAGACATCGTTTGCGAGGGATAAAATCCCTACTTAAGGATTCCTTAAAAACGGTAAGGAAAGTTACAGAATCGCGGTTCTGGTCGTCGAGAATGCATGGAGGCTTTAACGAGATGCACGGAGGCTTTGTGGACACCATATGCTCCATCTAGGGAGCGGACATGGAATACCAATTTTCACCAATTATAATAATTGTTGACATATAAAGATGTGGAAGTTATAATGACAGATTTCTGTAATGAAGACGGCGTATCATCACTTTGAAATAACTGGATTTAACCGACAATGTGTCAGAAAACATACCGTAAATGCATAATATTCTTCCATATAAGTATTAACAACTTACAGTAAAGACATGTCGAGGAACGTACATATATTTATAACTACGGAGAACACATTTGATTCACATCATAATTGTAAATATATCGTTAACGGAAATTAGAAAAATATATGTTATCCATAATTATTATTATTATTAAATGCATAAGAGTACATTTTTCAAAGTTTGCGACATACTGCCTCCATTCAGCCGTGTCTTCAATTATTTAGTAACATTTAATAATTTCTCGGCCTTAGCGAAAGGCCAAGAAAGATATTGAAAGGAGGGTGAGTGCCGGGAACAGGGTGAACGGTGCACTAAAATCTACTTTGGCAAACAAATTAGATGAATCTCACCCGCATAAATAAAGGTTTCAGCTCTTTAACTTCACAAACATCAACAGATGAAAGAATTGAAGGAATATAGATGTTCAAATATAGGCAGATTCGTGAATGTTACACAGTGTGTAAAGTGGCCACTTAAACCAGCCATTGACAGGTCAGCCCTGTAGATGCCTAGACTTCCATATTACCTTCTCTTAAATGTTCTTCACTAACTAACTAACTAACCATCACGCCATTTCCCCGGAGGGGTAGGCAGAGAGGATAGAACGCCACACCACTCTGTCCTGGCACACTTCCTTTGCTTCCTTCACATTCATACATCTTCTCATGCACGCACGTCGATTATTCCGACTTTTCACATGACCACTTTCAAGAATTTGTTGTACTTGATCATGCCATGTCTTTCTCGGCCTTCCTCGACTTCTACAACCAGACACATTCGCATCATAAATCTTTTTAGCCGTTCTTTCATCATTCATTCGCTCCACATGACCGAACCATCGCAAAAGACCTTTCTTAATTTTGTCGATAATGCTTAACTCAGCCTTGCATTCTGCTCTAATTTCGACATTAGGGCACCTATCATACATTGTTTTTCCGCACATTCGCCTGAGGGATCGCATTTCAACAGCATTCAGTCTACTTTCGTCCCTTTTTTTCCAACTCCATGCTTCGCTTCCATACATTAGGGTTGGTACCAGAACTCCATTATGAACTGCTAATTTAGCCTCGTTAAATGTTATTCATCTCTGTTGTAATATGTTAAACAAATGTTTATCGCAGGAGGCTAAACTAGCAGTTCACAACGGAGTTCTAGTTCCAACTCTTATGTATGGGAGCGAAGTATGGAATTGGAAAAATGATGATGAAAGTAGGTTGAATGCTGTCGAAATGCGATCCCTCAGGCGAATGTGTGTTAAAACGATGTATGATTGGTGCACAAATGTCGAGATCCGTGAAGTGTGTAAGGCTGAGACATGCATTATCGACAGAATCAAGAAAGGGGTGCTACGTTGGTTTGGACATGAAGAGCGAATGGACAGCGAAAGAACGGCCAAAAGGATCTACGATGCAAATGTTGATGGATGCAGAAAACGAGGAAGATCGATAAAGACATGGCACGATCAAGTCCATCAAATACTTGCAGATGGACATGTCAAAAGTAGGAATAATCGACGTGCGTGCATGAGAAGATGTACGAATGTAGAGGAAGCGAGGTCTGTATGCCAAGATAGAGTGTTATGGTGTTCTATCCTCTCTGCCTACCCCTACATTTCTACGTTATCCGTAATAGTAACAGTAATATTTGAAGCAGTGCGCAGTGTGGTGATGGCGATGAATTAAACTTGGAAAATAAACGAGGGTTTCCCACGGCTGTTGGAGCCCTTCAAAAGATTTTAGGAACAAAAAAGTGAGAGATTTGTGGCCATGCTCGGGCGAATGCAGCGCCTGCACTGGATAAGAGAGAGATGAATAGAGTGATAAAAAAGGGCTATTAATTGGATCAAGGAGGATTAAAGTAACGGTGTATTATATTGCCTCAGCGTCACTACACTATTTATTTATTTATTTTATAAATACGGTTATAACGCAGGTAGGCTGATGTCGGTAAAACTATGTATGATACTCGAGAGTAATAATTCACCAGAGAAACCCTTTCGATATATTGCAAAGAACAAATGCGTTCGAAATTTTTAGTTGGTTTCAGTTTAACAACAAACGTGTAACGGACTGTTTTGGTTTGCTCTTTCAATTCTCGACCTGTGGTGGTATTCTGGATCTTTTCTACCTCCTAGAGAGTGATTAATTTGAGGATTTTTTATTGTTTTAATGCGACGGCACTTTGCTTAATATAATGGCCGTGCTGATGATTAAACGTCAAACGATCTATAAAACTCGAAAACGGAAATAAGCAAATACGGTTTGGTCAATTCAACCTAATTAAGTGTTTTGGGTAATTAAACAATATTTGAGTGTGTCCAAATGCTTGTAGAATGGCTGGATTTCCTCCCTAGGGAGTTATTCATTTTTTTATTTATTTCAACAGACAGGAAAAACATTTTTGAGAAGAGAATATGGAAGTCTAGGCATTTACAGGGCTTATGACCTGTCATTATAATAATAATTATGGATAACTTATATAGCGCCATTTTCGTAATATAATACCTCAAGGGCGCTTTACAAAGTGAATATAAAAAGATATAAATTTAATTTTAACTTTTTAATTTAAGAAAAATAATTTACTTTTTCATATTACTTTTTCACCACATGCTGCGGATTTATTCAAATGATTTAAAGAACAAGTGGGTTTTAAGTTTCTTCCGAAACATCACTTCACTCTCACAGTTTCGGATTTCTGCTGGGAGAGCATTCCATGCCGTAGGGCCTGCGACCGCAAATGCACGTTCGCCGAATTTAGTGCGCTGTTTGCGTAGAGGTATAATAATTTTTCCTTTCGACGTAGATGTAGCTGATATAAGCGTAAGACGTCCGTCAGCTAGTTCATCTGGAATGCATAGTTCCCTTAGGTATACCGGAGCAGAGTTGTGCAGTGACTTATACATAAGCCAACAGAGTTTGTATTCGGCCCTCTGTGGAAAACGTAGCCAGTGTAGTTCCCGAAGTAGTGGAGTGATATGACTGAACTTAGAGATTCCAAAAATAAGTATCGCTGCGGCATTCAATACAGACTGTAGGCGAGTCATTTGTTCATTGGTAGACCTGCGTAGATACCATTACAATAATCGATTCTAGACACCACAAACGCATTTATTAATTGACGGGCGGCATCAACTGGCATTTTTTTTCGTATGCATTTAATCTGTCTCAGCTGGTAAAAGCATGAACTTATCAACTTATACGACAGCTCTGCGATATGAGTTTTTCTTTGATTCGATCGGACAACGGATCGCCAAGTTCTCAGAATTTCTTGAATGGGATAGTTGACCGTTGCAGAAGACGTACGGAAGAGTTCAGGTAACAATATTGATCACTGATGATGATCACATAACAGGATCGAGTCTGGATCGCAAGTGCACACGGACTAGACACGGGTGACGGGACAACAAAGAAGGTCGTAAGCAAACCAGATTTTTAAATCCAGGGTAGAATGAGGTATGTGAGTAATTTTTAAATAATTTTTAATAGACTATCAAA
Source organism: Micrasema longulum (assembly GCF_059751315.1). Lineage (NCBI taxonomy): Eukaryota > Metazoa > Arthropoda > Insecta > Trichoptera > Brachycentridae > Micrasema > Micrasema longulum. Next base: position 27,751 of record NW_028279404.1, on the reverse strand, counting down.
CTAAGCCAACATTGAAAAATAAATAGTGATGTATTATAATAAAATAAATAAAAACAACTTTACTCCCACAGTAAACAAAGCAAACTCACCTAAGCAATGGAGGCGGATTCTTTTTATAAATGTCATTTTTTCCAAACAATATCTAATTCCCTACTTTAAGACAATATGCCCGCCCTTATATGTATATACATTGTATATGTACATAAAGTGTTCAATAAATAAGGTGATTGTAAACGAAAATATGAAACTTATTATTCATAGATAGCGCTTTTATAATTTTTTATTGAAAACTGCCATTTTTACGTTTATTCTCAATGGAAATTTTACAAAACTTAGTTTAGCGGAAACTTTACACTATATCGATTGTGACAAATACCATAACAATATAATTTAGGTTCTTTTCACAAAATGGTGCACAAAATATGGAATCCCCAGTGTGCCATATATATAAGTAGAATAGAAAATATTCAAAACAAATTTATAAAGTACCTTAAATACAAAACCGGTATTTCTTATGTATCTACTCTCACTGCCTCCACCTTCCATGGAATCATTTCACTACAATACCGCAGAGTGTGTGCGGACCAACTACTGCTATACAAAATTATGACAGGAATGGTTGACTGTACAGAGCTGCTTGGTTTAATAACAATACATGTGCCAGCCAGGATTTGTAGACGGTACCACCTGTGTCATGTACCAATAAGTAAAACATCGTATGTTAAAAATGATTTTTTTCGTAGGACTTTTTCAGTGTACAATACAAAATTTAAAAATATAGATAACACAATCATCACTCTGTCAGATTTAAAATTTACACTAAAAATGCATTATGTAACTTAGTAGATATTATAATAATAAATATGTACATCTCCCTTCCCCTCCTTATCCTCTCTTCAAGCATCCTTGTCTTAATCCCGCCTAATTTACAGTAACTTAATGTTCTTAAAATAAATATTAAAAATTCTTTGATTATTGAGTACATGAAAATAACATTTTTATATGTATAAATTGTATGTATTTATTTGATATGTAATATATTATCTTTACTAACTTTGTATACTTACTTTGTGGAAATCTGTTATTAGTTCTGAGTTTATACACTATATCTGTTTGTTTACTATAGATATGTATGTAGAACTGTTGATTTTCCAAATAAAATAAAATAAAATAAAAATAAAACCAAAAATAACTTTCCTTATTATTTGTTTTGTAGAAAAAGAAGAATACATAAAATTTGTATTTGAAGTATTAACTTTTTCTGCTTCATTTTTCTGATTCTTAAATTTTTTTGAATTTGCAAACCATCTGATAATTTCAATAAAGACACTGGATTAAAAGTACTTCATGTTGAAAATAAATATTAAAATTAGACAATTTAAATCTCAGAAATTAAAAAAGCGATTTATAATAAGAAAAAAATAAATAAATAACCGTTTCGGTCAAGTTTTAAAGATCGTACCATCTCAAACAACGCTTCCTATCCTTACAAGACAAAAAAGACTTGATTTATTAGATTCATAAATTTAATGAACGTTGATAAAACAAAATATGATAATCAAACCCGGAACCTTTCGTGTGTGAGTCAAGTGTCTTGACCACTACACACCAGATTTTATTGTAAGAAGAAGATAATCTACAAACATCTGGACATACTAAAAATATTGTGTGTTTTTGATTTTTTTTTATTTGAAAAAAAATTGTACAGGAAACGCAAAAGATAGGCGTTTTTGGGGCAATGACCCTAGTTCATCACTGTCATAAAAAAGCTGTTTGACCGAGTCAGTGTTGGGTACTGAGATTTGTGTTTGTAAGAGCAAGTGTATCTGTCTATAGCTATAGAATATAGAGGACCAACGTGTTAAAAAGTACGCTAGACGAGTTTACCTTACTAATTAGAGGCAAACGCTGAGCCACGTAAATATTCTTGAGACTTAAAATTCACATGGAGTTCAAATGTCGTTTGCAGTAAAAGAAACTGCGATTTAAGGCTGTAGTCTGGTAAAATGCACGCAAGATGAGGAAATCAAACGATTTTGCCATTTTAAAACGAATGTTTTTTTTAATCGCGCAATAATAAAAAAATAAAAAAACATAAATCTAAAAATATCTTTTTTTTAAAATATCTTTTTTAAAAAAAAGGTTATTCTGGTTGTAATATTCTTCATACCGGTACCGATAAGGGCAGGTATGAAGGTCATAAAAACGCACGTGATGCTGCTAGTTCAGACTTGAGACTTTCAATGAATATGAGCAAAACTAAGCTTATGATCATTGATCGAGCTAATAAAGTAGCGCCATTATCTTTGTTGCATAACTTAAAAAGAGTCGACAATTCCATTTATCTAGGTTCTCTCATCAGCGATGGTGGAGGGTGTGAAGGTGAAATACGGCGACGTGTTGGTATTGCCCAAAGTGCTATGAGTCGGTTGGTGAAAATTTGGAAGAATCGTAGTATAACCATTAACAACAAAAAGAGGAAAATCGAAACATTCGAAATGTGGCATTTGCGGCGAACGCTGAAATGAATTGACGTGCAAATATATATATACTCCAGGAACCAGACATAAGAGAAAGACACACCCATGTGCGAGAATAGAATCTTGCAGTTCTTTGGTTATATTTCCAAAGGGAACTCTGAGAGTTTGGAGAAAACTATCCTTCGAGAAAGTGTCGAAAAGACAAGATGGAGCGGCTTGGTCGCTGAATTACCAGACACATGCTTACAGGACAGTACAAGACCGTTCAAGACTGATGGAGGGAGACTGTCCACAGACGAGCCATGTCTGAAGTCGGGCGTGATCACCATCCTCAGACACGAGGCGCGGATCAAAGACAATTTGACCTTCTGTGATGCAACTAGCCTTTAATACGATTTCGAATTTCGATCAATTGATGATTCGGGTTGTGGTCCAGTGGCTACTGTTATGGGCTCGTGGATCGGAGGTCCGAAGTTTATTTAAAGAAAAAAAATTCAACAAATTATTTCTTCAGTCCAATTGAACAAGTGTCACAAACCATATTCCACTCGGTCGGAATGAACAAAAATTCGGATACGTTTTTCACTACACCACAGAGCCGGATATCATTTTTTCACTAGCAATAATATTTCTATAATTGAAAAGATACATACTAATATGGTGGCATTGAAGCGAATAAATATAATTTGAAACCAGTTTTAGTAAATGATCACATCCATAAAATATTCTGTATGTTACCAGTTCTGATAGACAATCTTCCAAGTTAAATAACATAACGACTTTTTTTTTTAAATCACTAAAATAAATTTAATACTCCGACCAGTTTCATCGCTTTCGCGACATCTTCGAGACTGGTTATTACAAAATTAAATGTATTTATACAAAAACAAAGAGGATAAATAAAGGGACTATGAAATATTCTAATGTAAAAACAACTTTTTAAATAAATATTTTATGTCAACTATGTCGGAATCGAACCAGAGACCTTTTGCATGGTAGGCAAACACGCTGACCACTACACCACGAGGCCGACGCCGTATTTGTACATAAATTACCTTAAATCAGTACTATTACTCAATGGGAAAAAAGGAATAAAGAAGAAAGAGGAAAGCAGGAGAGATAAAGGAAGAGAAAGGCGATGTTTCTTCAGACTTGATTTAAAGATAAATACTTTAGTAACATCTTTGATAGTAGATGGGAGATGGTTCCACAGTCGAGCCGCATGGACACTATATGAGTTGGAGAAGAAGGAGGAATTATGGATGGGTATTAAGAGAGTGCTTTAAGAATTAGAATGAAGAGGTAAACCATGAACTGATAAGGGTTGAAATTTTTCACGCAGGTATATAGTAGCGTTAGGATTATGAAGTACATTGAACAAAAGTGAGAGGGAGTGATAGTCTCTCCGCTGTCTAATTTTGAGCCATTTCAGTTGTCTACGATAGTCAGAAATGTGGTCATATTTCCTAAGACAAAAAATATACCTTTATAAATAGCGGGTTTTCAAAAGCTTCTATAATAGTTGAACTCACCATATTTAGACTTGTAAAAATATTCAGTAAACTCTGCTAAAAAAATCTATATAAAAGACGATCCAGAACACCTTTGAACTGTCCAAAGCAATATAGTCGTAGAAACAATAATTAAAGGATATGTTTTGTTCATTCATACAAATTGACGTAGACTATTGTTGTTTCCAAACAAATTGCAGTTTTCACAAAAACAGAATTCGTGTATCTGGGAAGTATGTTTACCAGGGATGGAAAAACAAAAAAAAGATAATGGAAGGAGGGTGAGTGCCAGGAACAAGGTGAACGGTGCACTAAAACCTACCTAGGAAAGAAAAGTCTGTCTCAGGAGGCAAAATTAGCACCCTTATAGGAGCGAAGTATGAAATTGGAAAATTAATCCAACTAGGTTGAATCCAGTCGAAAGCGATCTCTCAGGCAAATGTGTGGTAAAACGACGTATGACAGGTGCACAAATGTCGAGATCCGTGCATTATATAAGTCTAAGACAAGCATTATCGACAAAATCAAGAAAGGGGTGCTGCGTTGGTTTGGACATGTAGAGCGAATGAACAGCGAAAGGATGGCTAAAAAGATGTACGATTCGTAAGTTGATGGATGCTGAAATAGAGGGAGACCGGGAAAGACATGGCATGACCAAATCCAACAAATACTTAAAGACGGGCATGTCAAGAGTAGGAATAATCGGCGTGCGTGCATAAGAAGCACGAATGTAGAGTAGTGGAAGCGAGTTCTGTATGCAAAGACAGTGATATGACGTTCTATCCTATCTGCCAACCCCTGCGGCGAAACGTCGTGACGGTTTGTTTGTTTGTTTGCACCGTAAGTTTTTATACCTCTACGCAAACAGCGCACTAAACTCGGTGAACGCGCATTTACGGTCGCAGGCCCTATAGCATGGAATGCTCTCCCAGCAGAGGTGTAAAACTGTGGGAGTGAAGTGGTGTTTCGGAAAAATCTTAAAATCCACTTGTCCTTTAAATAATTTGAATAAATCCGTAGCATGTGATAGCAAAGTAAATAATTTTACTTAAATTAAAAATTCTTAAAGTTAAAATTGAATTTATATACGTATTTATATTTATTGAAAATAGACGCACTATATCTGAATTATGCTATTTATATAAATTATTAAATAATAAAGTAGACTCGTTTAACTTGCTTTCCAAAATTAATCTTAATGTCCCCTTTCGCGTGACAAGAAATAAGTATTTATTCCATCTGTAAGTCTGTAGCACTAACTATGCACAACTCTCTTTCCTCTATCGTTCTTGCTCCAACTATAATGCTTTTTTTTCATCTATTGATATATTTAACACGCCCCTTAATTTATTTGAAAATAAATTAAGACTGATTCTTTCTGACTGCGATACGATCCCACTTGCTATTTAATGATGCTCACACTTACACACACCTGATCACTTACTCCCACATACACACAAACACACCTATACACTTACTCTCATACAAATACACATAAACACACCATTTTGTTGTACCACAATTTAATATGTATGATTTTTATTTAGAAACTTTGCTAATCTGTCTTAAAACCGTATCGTTTTTATGTTATTTTATCATTGTCGACTGTTTGTTTCTGTAAAATATATAAAAAAATAAATAATCAATTTGTAAAGCGTCCTTGAGGTATTACATGACGAAAATGGCGCTATATAAGTTACCCATAATAATAATATAATAATAACAGTGAATTTAAGGTACCTACGATTTTTTTTTAATATTTGAAAGAAAGATAGAGAATAATGAAATTAAATAATTTCGTTTTGGAAAATTATCGACATTTGATGTTTTTAGAAGGAGGTCTTCGATTCAATAAAGGTGCTATTAATAAAAACTAACAATAATAATAAACACTTTTTAGCCATGGATGATGTATTACATCATTATACGAAGATCAACCTCATCACGAGCATGACGCCATCACAACACCCATTTGGAATTCAATTCTCATCTTATAAGTTTATTGATGAAAAATATTTTCTATCTACACGTTTTTAAATCGATGGATATGATGCAATGACGCATGATTAAATAGGCACGTTACAAACGCGTAATATATGGCATTTCAATTTTACTATGTCTTTACATATATTTAAAGGCGTAAGTATAGCCTGTGAGCTCGCCAATACATGACAGATGACATTAACATAACCATAGAAAAACATAGCAGTTGAGCTCTCAGAAGTAAAGCAACGTGAATGCAGCAATGCTTGAACTACATGTCAATAATATTCTAATAATAAATAATATTATTTGGCCATACGGAACTTTAAAGCACACCTTGGTTTAATTACTAATAGTATTTTATCGGTTAGGTAGGTGTATTTAAAAAAAATGTTGCGTATCTGAAAAAAGCACAAATAATTATGTTTTTGTAAATGATGTCAGTAGCGACACTCAGAGAGTGGCTTTGTGACGTTTTGACATTTTTTATAAGAAATTCATGGCGTAGCCGAAATACTGTTATAAAAACGAGGATGTTTTTGTTGATTGACGTTAGCAGGCGATACCCAGGGGCGACTTTGTGACGTGAGAAATTATTTAAAAAAAGAGATTCATGGCGTAGCCGAAATATTGTAATTAAAACGAGGATGTTTTTGTTGATTGACGTTAGCAGGCGCTACCCAGGGGCGACTTTGTGACGTGAGAAATTATTTAAAAAAAGAGATTTATGGCGTAGCCAAAATATTGTAATTAAAACGAGGATGTTTTTGTTGATTGACGTTAGCAGGCGCTACCCAGGGGCGACTTCATGGCGTGATGAAATTATTAATTTAAATATTTTTTTTCATTTTACATAGCGTAGCCGAGATAAGAAATTGCTTGGTGTTTCGAAATTTAACCGTGTAGGTAGCCGCCTAGTTACAATATTATTTTTGTATTTGTATAACTCCTGTTTTATAATGTTTATGTAGTTTAAGAATTAAACTAAAGATAGTTTTTACTTTTAATCGCTATCCGTTTTTTAAATTATGTTTGTAACACTCAGTAATATTTATTTTTCAAGTATTCAATGTTATTTTTGCATTTAATATTGTTAATATAAAGCGTATTTTTATTTATTCGAATTAACTAGACTGTTTTTATTACAAAAAATAAAAATGCATATTTCTCTATGTATTTTTCTGTTATAAACAATCTATTAAAATAATACACATCAAATTTCCATTGTCTGTTGATTTTATTTGCAATCTTCTTTTTTTTCGATGGTTAAAACTCTAGGAAATTCAAAGACAATAAAATTTTTACTGTCATATATTGGCGAGCTCACACGCTATACATAGCCCTATTTAAAAAAAAAACAACACAAAATAAAAAATACAACAAATAAGGTTGAACATGCCAAAAACGAGTCTGGCCTTTGTGTTTGGCGACTATACACAATAATATTTTTGTAAACATGAACACAATTTTTAATATTTAAATTTATTTCAACAGAGAGGGAAAACATTTTTGAGAAGGGAATATGATAAGGGAATGATAAGGGAATGAATAAGGGAATATTTTGGGAAGGGAATCTCACCCACGCGATAAAGGTTTCAGCTCTTTTACTTCACAAAAGTCAACCGATGGAAGATTTGAGAAAATGTGGATGTTCAAACATGGGCAGAATGGTGAATGTTACACAGTGTGTAACGTGGCCACTTAAACCAGCCAATGACAGGTCATAAGCCCTGTAAATGCCTGGACTTCCATATCCTCTTCTCAAAAAATTTCCCTCTCTGTTAAAATAATTTTAAATATGAACAACTCCCTAGGGAGGAAATCCAGCCAGTCTGCAAGCATTTGGACATAATCAAACATTGTCTCCATAATCTATTTACTAAGCACTGGGTTATCGCAAATCCGTCTAACTTCTTGACTCTAGATTCTGCCTCTTTTGGGTTTCCCTGCGATTGCCTTTAAGCTAGGGTTTCCTAGGACAGCGGTGCCCGTATCTTGACGGCCGTAGTGAACGGTGATGCGGTAGACAGCCGTTGTAACAGCGACTAGAGAGTGGTTTCCTAGGAAAACTGTTTTGATAACATTTATTAACACCGAAAACATTTTTGAGAAGGGAATATGATAAGGGAATGATAAGGGAATGAATAAGGGAATATTTTGGGAAGGGAATCTCACCCACGCGATAAAGGTTTCAGCTCTTTTACTTCACAAAAGTCAACCGATGGAAGATTTGAGAAAATGTGGATGTTCAAACATGGGCAGAATGGTGAATGTTACACAGTGTGTAACGTGGCCACTTAAACCAGCCAATGACAGGTCATAAGCCCTGTAAATGCCTGGACTTCCATATCCTCTTCTCAAAAAATTTCCCTCTCTGTTAAAATAATTTTAAATATGAACAACTCCCTAGGGAGGAAATCCAGCCAGTCTGCAAGCATTTGGACATAATCAAACATTGTCTCCATAATCTATTTACTAAGCACTGGGTTATCGCAAATCCGTCTAACTTCTTGACTCTAGATTCTGCCTCTTTTGGGTTTCCCTGCGATTGCCTTTAAGCTAGGGTTTCCTAGGACAGCGGTGCCCGTATCTTGACGGCCGTAGTGAACGGTGATGCGGTAGACAGCCGTTGTAACAGCGACTAGAGAGTGGTTTCCTAGGAAAACTGTTTTGATAACATTTATTAACACCGTTTTCCTAGGAAACCACTCTCTAGTCACCGTTACGACGGCTGTCCACCGCATCACCGTTCACTACGGCCGTTAAGATACGGGCACCGCTGTCCTAGGAAACCCTAGCTTTAGTACTTTCATCCCTGACGTTCTGAGCAGTTTTTTGGTTTTTCTATTTAGTTTTTCTATTTAGTTTTTCTACTTGGTTTTTCGTATTTTTATTTCCTCTCTATCTATCCTCACCTTGTATACACCATGATTTAGTCTGACACACGTTTTGTATATCCGAATTATGTTTCCAATAATCATGTGTTCATTGTACTATACGACATTTCTTAGGCATCCAGATGTTTACTAACTGAGATGGATATGTTCTCATCATCACTATGGCTGCATCATCTGCATGGCATGTGATGGTTATGACCTTATCTCCCTTAATCGATTCACTACTTTTTTTTATTCTTAAAAGCAATTTTTTATATATATTTATTCTGCTTATGTAAGAAAAGGTTTAAGGCGTATTCATTGTTGTGCTATATTTAGTTATAAAGGTGCTAAACTTGCTTTGTTTCTTTGTTGTTCTCAATATGTGTTATTTTCTAAATGCTAATATTATTTATGTCCCGAATTGAGTTGTTGTAACTCCTGGGAATGTAATTCAACGTATTATACTTGTAAAATACTTTGTGTTATATGATTTATAAATAAAATAAAAAGGCATTAACATCTTAACCTTATAATTAGAAATCAAACACTTATTTGAGTCTACTGAACACTTTATTTTATTTTTACAAATATAAACATATAAAAATAAAAACTTCGTGACAATTGTTTCGCCTTATTAGGGCATTTTCAAACGAATGTGAAGATTATTTGGATTGAATGTCCTTATATAGTTATATAATTCAAGGTACTTAAGTAGAATTATATAACTATATAAGGACATTCAATCCAAATAATCTTCACATTCGTTTGAAAATGCCCTAATAAGGCGAAACAATTGTCACGAAGTTTTTATTTTTATATGTTTATATTTGTAAAAAAAAAATAAAGTGTTCAGTAGACTCAAATCAGTGTTTGATTTCTAATTATAAGTTTAAATATGGAGTTCTACAAAATAAACACCAAATCAATCAATTAACATCTTAACCCTGAAAACATGAAAGAATAATTTGCAAATTACAAAAAAAAATGGAAAATGAGTACTCTTGTTCACGCGTCGTTAGAAATTGAATTTGCAGTACTTATCGGCAGAAATGTAATTAAAAAACAAATATTGGCAAGAATTTTTAATAATTACCAACAAAAGCTGTGAAATGTTGACTTTACAAGGTGGTTTTGTATATAACGATGTGTAAACATATTCTGTGGCAGAAAAAGGTGAGGTTGCTATTTTTAATAGTCTTTAATGATAAATATTTACATAATTATCAAGATTCAAGATCGATAGATATTTCAATGGAGGCGCTGAGAATGGATAAGCAAGCCGATAATTGATGCTTCCAAATAGTAAAATCAGCCACTGAACTGAGCGGCTAGGCTGTTGATTAAATGTCGACATTCAACTGAATGGAATGTTCGTTGAATGAAAGTTTAACGAATGGTTGAATTTATTGTTAATAAATCCGCCGTACAAAATTGAAAAATATTTTCAGGCGTTTCCTAGAATGTAAGTGAAATAATTCAATCGGACGAATCTCACGCTCACACAACAACAACAACAACAACAACAACACGCTCACACGCATCGATAAAGCTTTCAGCTCTTTAACTGCACAAACGTCAACGCATTGAAGAATTGAAGAAATACAGACGTTCAAACTTACGCAGAATGGTGCATTTTACACACTGTTAAAAGTGGCTGCTTAAACCAGCTAATGATAGTTCATAAACTCGGTAAATGCCTAGACTTCTATATTCCCTTCTCTAAAATCTTCTTCATCTCTGCTGTAATATATTAACCCAGGTTTAACCCAGTCCCTGTCTACAAAAATTTGGACAAACTCAAAATATTGGGTTATTAAATTACATACACATATTGCTAGTTCCATTTTTTTTCTCGCATACGTTTTGAAACAAATCATTTCAATAACACTTGTAATTTCATTGATTGGTCGGAAGAAATTGCCTTTTTGCAAAAAGCCCGCCAATGTATCATATAAAATGTTGAATAAAAAAGAATACCATAAAAATGACATTAATTGATTTTTCAAATAAATATTTAAAGATAAAACTCAACAAATTCAAGGTACTAATTTAAATTCTACGGTTCAGTTGAAATTTTCAGCATAAAATTTATTACTACCTATGCTTATTCATAAAATTAGATCTTATGTATTTACCTCGTCCAGTATTGGGCAGCTCTGGTACCTCGATTTCCTGATGGCCAAATCCCACCAAGGGACGGGCGGTTTGGACCGCAAGATAGTCTGGCAACCGACTTTGGGGTCCTGGGATTCATAAAGCGTGTCCAGAGTCTGGCTGAACCCCGAACTCCTGCTGATGCCAGGAGACAGAGGAAAGCCACGAGACTCTGACCCTGTGATACACTCACAACACACGTGGTTCTTCGAACTCAGAGAAGTCACATCGACCGACACGGAATGTCTGTAATTTGGAAGAGTGTTAAGGTTTGGTATCCTGTTGTAGAAACCACCGACCTCACTGTTTGATCTCCTGACTCCGTTGCGCTTCGGAAAAGCGTTCGGATAAGAGAAATTATTCAACTCCATTGGGCTGGGAATACCCGTGTCATTCGCTTCAAATCTGCTATCGTTCGGCTGTCCAGTGACTGGGGTATTCGGCTCGGAACAATGTCCAATTTTGGCTCGATTCAAACTTCCATAGTAAGGGTTTTCGTAGCTAGGTTTGACGTCGATTGATTTCGGTCTTCGCGAGTTGAGGGTGGCGTACTTCTGAGGCGATCTGTGAAACCTCGATGCCATGCTGGGTAATTCTTTCAAAACGTCATCGTTGTAATCTTTGGTGTCGACCGGCCCGTTGGCAGTTTCTTCAGATCCGTTTTCACTATAGTATGACCCGCTGCTTCTGCGTGCAAAATCGTCATCTCCGTAAGGTATGATGTTGCGATTATTGGTACCGTTGATAGCATCCGAAAACTTGTGGAAACCATTTTGGTATACTTTGAAATCGTCCTTTTCTGATTCGCTGAATTCATCGACAACTATTTCTGGATCTTGTACTATCGGTGTAATTCTGACTTCCGTCGGATCTTTGTCTCTTTGTTTAGTTTTTTCTTTTCTATGTAATTCTTTTCTCTTTGGTTTGATGTCTATCGAATCGTAATGCACTTCTTTTCTGCCATTCGTGCTTTTGGATGGCGAAGTGCCATTACTGTTCGGGGGCGAGACTTTGGCATAAATTGGTTCTTCGAAGAGGATTCTCGAATTGTCCGCGTTAGGCGAATCCGGCTTCATCATTCTGGCGACGTTGTTGTTGTCCAGGAAGGTCTGCCTGTTGTTTCTTCTCAGAGTGAAGTACTCCGAGTGTCCGGTGGTGAGGATAGTCGGTGTCGGAGAGGACCTGGGGCCGGCGGTGTCCTTGAGTCGGACTCGACTTCTGGTGGACCTGATGGTCGCGAAGCCATCGTAGATTTGGGATTTTTGCTGCATGCCTGGAAGGGCAGTTACGCCCATTGTCGAAGCATATCCCACGAAAGAGTCACATAGTCACAAAACACTCGAAATCGCCTTTCAATCAAAACGTTACATGTATAAAAAAATGTCCCAATTTCCGCAATATCACAAAAATCTATAAAACACCAATTTTATTTTTTATTGAAGAAGTGACATCGAATTATTGAGGTGTAAATACTAACGATAAATATTTATAACTGCTGTACGCATTTACCTGTCTATTTTTTTTACTCATAACACGGACTATAAGATAGGTGCAGCTTTAACCCACTTGGCAACATGACGGTAAACTGCCCAATATTTCATTCAAAGTGCTTGTAGCAGCGAGAATTCAAATATTTGAATAAAAAAACGCTTACATTTAGAAATGAAAATTCAATTTCATCCCGTTCGGTCAAAAGTCATAAAATTACAATTCATCGGTGCATCTTTTAGCTCATTAACATAAATACGACTATTTACGTAATGTAATAAGACTGACCAAATTTTTCGTATTGAAGAATAAGGTCACAAATGCGTTTGTGAGTTGGAGACAAATGTCTAATGAAATCATATATACTTTTGATAAGAGTTGTGCGATTAATTTTGTCCAATGCAACAATTATCTAGAAATGATTGATTTCATATATCCTGTACAAGCTTATTTTGCCTGCTAGCTAATTTTTTTGAAAAGATTCGTAAGTGAGTTGAAAGAGGTGATTTTGGTTCATATACTGGATAAAATTTTGGTTTAACGTTCCACAAATCGGCCGCTAGATGGCAGGATATTTTTATGTTTTTATTTTGCTTATAAAATAATATCTAAATCTAACTACATAAAGATAGATTTACATGCGGTTTTTGGGAATACTAAAATTCATGTGAGTATTTGGTTTATCGTGAATTCAACATTTTGAAATATTAATCACATTTGATTTTTGCGTTCTCACCAGGAATCGAACTCGGAACCTTCTATGCATGAGTCAGGCGTCTTAACCACTTCACCACGGAGGCCGCCGGGATATTTAATATTTTATAACTGTGTGGTATTTGAAGGGTTATTGACGTCAGCGTTGACAGATAATTTTTAAAAAAATATTTGAGTTCTAAGCGTTATTCTGCGTGACAGATTATTCTTATTTCGTTTTTCAAATAAATAATTTACCCGAACTATTTATTTGTTAGAAAATAAGAACAAAAACAAAACAGCAAAAAATAAATTGTGAGGCTCAAAAGGTGAAATTTCACAGTGCCCGAGATTCTAATAAAAATAAGTTATGAGGCTCAAAAGGTGAAATTTCACAGTGCCCGAGATTCTAATAAAAATAAGTTATGAGGCTCAAAAGGTGAAATTTCACCAGTGCCCGAGATTCTAATAAAAATAAATTGTGAGGCTCAAAAGGTGAAATTTCACAGTGCCCGAGATTCTAATAAAAATAAGTTATGAGGCTCAAAAGGTGAAATTTCACAGTGCCCGAGATTCTAATAAAAATAAATTGTGAGGCTCAAAAGGTGAAATTTCACAGTGTCCGAGATTCTAATAAAAATAAATTGTGAAACTCAAAAGGTGAAATTTCACAGTGCCCGAGATTCTAATAAAAATAAATTGTTAGGCTTAAAAGGTGAAATTTCACAGTGCCCGAGATTCTAATAATTTTTCAATTTCACTAAAGCCCGCAGGGCCGATAAAGCGAGACCCGAAGGGCCGAATTTTCTAGCATGTAACAGTCGGCGATAGCCAATGGTTATATTAAATACTACAATATATTAGGGTAATGAAGGTTACGTTAAGAACTTAAGATAAGTAAGCCGCTTTAGAATTGACAAAAAACTACTGATAAATGTATGTGAACTATTGATCTATGATAACTTTACTTAAAAATCTGACTATTCAAAACAATGACTCATTTGTGGTACGCTCCAAACGTTGATAAAAGTCTCGAGTACTCGAGGAAGATGTTCTATTTTGAACCTTCATTACTTCTATCAAAACAATGACGATTGAGCGAGGCTAGCAACTTCGGGGAATAAAATGAGCAAAAATAAACAAACCAGACCCCGTACTGCATGCTGTATACACATTATACACTACAAACTACAAGCACTTGAGATGAACTTGAGAGACGAAGGAAGAGGAACGATTCAGAGGAAGCGGCACACGTGGTGTAGTTCCTTTATTTGATTTAAAACAGAAACATCCTATCCTGATACTCGATGCTTGATGATAAAACAAAACACATGTATACTTAAATAATTGTACTGGCTTTTTGGCTCTCAGTTCGAACTGGATCATGAAGCATTTAACTGATTTCTGAAGTGAAATTATAGTACCTACCCACCATAACACTTTATTATTTTTTTTTTTTTTAATTTATTTATGACAAAATACAAGATTTTTAAACTTTACATATTACATTGTATTACATATTTTATTTGTACAAAATATTCCCAATCAGCAAAAGTGCTGAACCCTTTAAACCGTTTGAAAAAACCCAAGGGTTCTGCGGAACCCGGGTTGAAGATCTGTGTTGTATAAGAAAGACAGTTAGTATTTTACGTTCGTAGATTGTAGATTTAATTATGTTTTATTGGGGGGAAATGTTGTTTAAAAATAGGCTAAAACAGCATGAGGGTGAGAGGATCTAATTTGTACTGAGTACCCCACCCCTATCGGAGACATAAATTACTAGGGAATAAAGATTGACAACACAGAACACGTGGTATGTGAATAGGTTTTACCAACTATCAAAATCTACGAAATTAAATATCGGGTGTTTTTTTAGCGCTATGCAATTTTAAAATAAAACAAAGAAAGCGAATGAGAAACAATTACAAAATACCTAACAATATAATTTATGGACATTGTAATTGGCAGTAGTACTGTATTGTACACTTAAATGAATAAAGATTAAAACAAAGACGTATCCTTGCATTTTTGGCCATGGTTGGTTACACTAGACTGCACGAGAGTGCATCTTAAAGATCTTTGGTTCGAAACCTGAATCGCCGTCACGCAGAGACGATTCAGAGGACCAGAGAAAAGAAAAGGAAATGTATAAGATGACGTAGTTGTGCGTTTTAATACGCATTTTGTATTTCATAAACACATGCTGACGTCACAAAGCGGTCGCAACCCGCCCAGAAATGAGGAAATTCAGTACTACGCGAAATTGGATATAAAAACTGTTTTCTTATGCGCCTAAAAATAAGAGCATTAAAATAATTTTAATAAAAACAACTTTGAACGATGTTATTCGTTCTTTCGAATCAACCAATGATACGAGTGTTGATAGGTTTCGGGTTTACGGGTAGCCAACTGTCTAATTAGCAGAATTCACCGAAGAGAACTTGTGACGTCACACACGAAGTAATTTTAAAATTGCGCTGATAATACGATAAGGAAAAATATTTAAACATAAAAATGATTTAGTTTGATAGTCTATTATTAAATAATAAAATTAATTTGAAAAACTGGCATTATGAAGCCAATGACAGGTCATAAGCCCCGTAAATGCATTAACTTCTATATACCTTTTTTAAAACGTTATTTACCTCTGTTATAACAATTCTGTACCTTAAAGGACTACAGTTACTACTACTACTATCACGCCATTTCCCCGTAGGGCTAGGTAGAGAGAATGCACCGCCACACGCGTCTATCCTGGCATACATTTCTAGCTTCTTCCACACTCATACATCATGCCACGTCTTCTTTGGTCGTCTTCGTCTCACGTTACGGTTCATTTTCGCCATATATACTTGTTATACCATTCTTTCGCCATCCATTCGTTCTACACGACCAAACCATCTCAGAGACCCTTTCTTAATCTTATCAGTTATACCTGACTCAGATTTACACTCTCCCCTGATTTCATCATTCGTAACCCTGTCATACATCGATTTCCCACACATTCGTCTAAAAGATCGCATTCCGACCGCATTCGTTTGGCTTTCATACTTCCTCTGCCAGTTCCATGTTTCATTTCCATACACAAGTGTTCTAAACTGGACTAAAACTCCATTGTGCACAGCCAGTTTAGCTTCAATTGACATAGTTTTACTATTTATTTATTTATATATATATACGCCCATACATATACACCCATGAATTAGCATTTTTAAGGACATATTTAAACATATAAAGTTATTATTAAGGAAAGTAGAAAGACACACTGGTATATAATAGACTTGGTGGGAGTGGACGCGGGAGAGAGGTGTTTACAATTTAATTTGATTCAGTGATCGTTTGAAAGAAGACAACTTGTCATCAAAGAAATCAAGACTGGTATGTTTGTTGGCAGACCTAAGAATCTGGGCATAGGGGAATGAAAACCACAGTTAGTTCTATGGTTATCGGTATGAAAGAGTAAGTTTTGTCTGAGGTTTCTAGTTGGGATATTTAATTTTATTGAGCTCAGTAGTTCAGGCGCATCAAAGAGTGAGTTGAGATTTTTTAATAGGACTAGAAGGTCGGATTTATTTCAACGGTCTTGAAGAGACGATATATTTAAGCTAGTTTCTAACTCATTATACGTATATTGGTATATGGATAAGCTCAACCTCCAGCCTAACTTTCTCAAAAATCGATGTTGAACTGATTCAATATTTTGATGTGAACATCATAATATGGAGACCAGATAATAGAGGAATACTCTAGGTGTGGGCAACCTACGGAACAGAAGAGAGTTTTGAGGGTATTGATATTTTTTAAGTCAGTTGTGCTTCTGTTTATAAATCCAAGGAGTTTGAACAAAGTGAGATAATTTAAATTAATAAAAAAAAAATAATGTAAAAATAATAATTATTTTAGTAAAAATAGTACATATTAAAATAACGTATTTGAGACTACTGATGTTTTTTGCATTATTTGTTTAACTTTTTTGTACATTGGCGGGCTTATTGCCAAATGGCAATTTCTTCCAACCAACCTATAAAGTAATAGTTTTCTTTTTATAATTCAAGTTACAGAACATATTCAATAGAAAATAAAGATTAAATAATTAAAGATATATAAAAATAAACTTATTTGTTTATAAATTACCTTCTATCAAAATTTGAATCGGATTGTAGTCCCGTGGCTAGTGTTGCGGACTCACGGATCAGAGATCCGAGGTTCGCACCTCACTCTGGCCCAACTTGATTTCCATTTTCTAATAGTGAGTTATTTACAACTTGTTGAAAATGGCCACCAAAATTTAAATATTTGGGTAAATTATAAGAACGCAAATATTTCTTTTTTACTAAAAAAAAAAAAACTATTACTTAATGGGAAAAAGAAAAAAGAGGAAAGGAGAAGAGATTAAGGAAGAGAAAGGGGATGTTTCTTCAGACTTGATTTAAACAGAAATACTGTAGTAACATCTTTGATGGTGGATGGGAGATGATTCCACAGTCGAGCGGCATGGACACTATATGAGTTAGAGAAGAAAGAGGAATTGTGGATGGATATTAAGAGAGCGCCTTGAGAATCAGATTGAAGAGGTAAACCATGAACTGATAAGCGTTGAATTTTTTCACGCAGGTATATAGGAGCGTTAGGACTATGGAGTACACTGAACAGAAGTGAGAGGAATTACAACTAAGTGGAGTTTACTTCAACATTAAGAAAAAAAATTATGACGAAATTGGGCTTGGGTGTTTTGTTCACGTATAAAATAACTTATTGCGATAATTTCTGTATTTTTAACGTCAAAACGGCAAAAAGTTGTCTACCGTGTTTTATCCTATAAGATAAGTATTATGTTTTGTTTGTGAACCACAGTAAAAAGAAAACAATAAGTAAAGACAAAAATATACATTATTTATAGAGTATCGATAAATTTACAATACCTTTTTGTTGGCTTCAAGGTGATTGATTAATTACAGGTCATTTTATAACGCATTTATATGGTCAGATATCCTTCAGATGAGACGCTTAATCTCTACCGGCATATTAAATAGATGACTCTGCTATCTCCTTTTGACTTTTCGACAATTTGAAATATTGGCACAACTGCACACCGAGATCCAATACAAAAATGCCACAACTCCAAAAATATTTTTATCATAATCATTATTCCCTTTCAGCACATAATGGTGCATAGGGCACTGCATTGGCACACCAATCGCAGCGTATCTTGATCATTTTTGTTACATTAAGGTAAGACGATTAGTTTTACGCTTCAGGTTCCGTATTCTATTTGGAAGTTAAAATGTATCTTCAATTTTATCCACAAAGTAAATTGAGTTTTTTGTAAGAAAAATATAATATGTTTACATTTTTTAACGGAGTTATCTTCCACTGTCTATTAAGAAAAATCGGTATTTGTGTGCATAAATGAGTATATTTGCATGAACATTTAAAGTATCTTCATCGGTAACCTACAATTGACCATGTTTAAAAGAAAAAGATGTATGCATATTCTACTTTTCATACAGAAAACTTAATTTTACTTTGTAGATAAACTTGAAGATAAATATTGATTGATTTGGTGTTTATTTTGTAGAACTCCATATTTAAACTTATAATTAGAAATCAAACACCGATTTGAGTCTACTGAATACTTTATTTTATTTTTACAAATATAAACATATAAAAATAAAACTTCGTGACAATTGTTTCGCCTTATTAGGGCATTTTCAAACGAATGTGAAGATTATTTGGATTGAATGTCCTTATATAGTTATATAATTCAAGGTACTTAAGTAGAAAATAAAAATAATCTTATGAACTATAGCATGTACATTAATCATAATTGAGGGAAAAACCGATGGTTAAGGGTGAGGATAAGTGTTTAATAGGTAATGGGGAATTTAGGTATTTATATTTGAATTTCGGGGAAAATATAACAAAGTAAGTATTTATTGACATACACATTTATTTTCTACTTAAGTACCTTGAATTATATAACTATATAAGGACATTCAATCCAAATAATCTTCACATTCGTTTGAAAATGCCCTAATAAGGCGAAACAATTGTCACGAAGTTTTATTTTTATATGTTTATATTTGTAAAAATAAAATAAAGTATTCAGTAGACTCAAATCAGTGTTTGATTTCTAATTATAAGTTTGAAGATAAATGTTAACTACCCGTTGTAATCGGGGCCCAGGGTACGTATTCCGGTGGGAAGTTTTAAAGAATTTATCTTCAAAGTAAAATTAAGTTTTCTGTATGAAAAATAGAATACGTTTGCAATTTTTTTTTTCTAAACATGTTCAACTACGGGTTACCGACGAAGATGCATTGAATTTTTATACAAATACACACATTTTAAAAAATAAATATCGATGTAAGTTTATACCGCCTCGATATGTACCGATGAAGATAATAATATGGAAAAAAATAATAATCAGAAATTTTAAGCGGGAAACATCCGTAAAGTAACAACAAACAAATTTAAAAAGAAGCGGATATATTCCTTGGTACCTACACTCTACACTACGCACACAGATGCGTTTCTACTATCATCTCCCAGGGAACAGCCAAATGTGAACTAAGTGTTTTTACAGTTATTTACTAGGAAAAGGACAATAGATCCTGTTTACTGCACACCAAAATAAAACAGGGACAAGTTTGACCGTCTATTGTCTTGTTAACCTTAATAATAAGTTAAGGAATGCTATCTTTGTTTAGGTTTTTATATTTTACTTTTTGTACTGTTACATTTTCACTTAATTGCCATACTTACTAGTTCATTGCTCAATGTATTAATATTGCGGTTTTAAAATTATTTTTTATTATTAACTTTTTAAAATCATTCTTATGTTGTTGAAATTCCATTTGTCGATGCGTTTTGAAGCTGAAAGACTTTTTGTGATGTTAGCTATCATATTATTTTTATCATATTATATAAATGTTATCAAATATCTAAATTTAGTAAACGGGGTCTAGAATTTCAACCGTCCATGCGCTCAGTAGCTGCGAGACTTGTTGTTATCTAGATTCTAATGTTATAAATTTGCTTTTTATTTCTATAAAATATCACTTAAACTCTAAACTTCATTGTCAAATAAAAAAAAAAAAAAAAAAAATGTAAGTAGGGGCTGGATTTCTTATTGTCCATGCGCTCTGTAGCTGCAAGACGTTCTGATATCTAGCTCATATATATCATAATTGGAGACGAGGAACTAGAATCCCAACCGTCCATGCGCTCTGTAGCTGCAAGACGTGTTGGGATATTTATTTATTGTACAGCGCCCTTGAGGTGATTTTCACAAAAATGGCGCTTTATAAATTATCCAAACATTGTTATTATGTACAGACGTTTGTAATCGCGACCCTGGTACCAGTCCAGGGCCCCGATTACAATAGGTTTTCAGAAGTTTGGAAGTTTTTTCATTATTTTAGCTTTTTGAAATTATTTGTTGGTAGTCCCAAACATTTGTGATTAAAATACGTCAGAACTTCCCTCAAACTAGGGTTAAAAAATAAGATATTCCGCTTTTTAAAAAAATATTTAAATAAAAAACTATTATTCGGAAAAAGCCAAAAACTTTTCCAATGACTTTAAAACTTGGAGCGCAGGTTATTGAGCAAGTTCATCAAAAGCATAATATCTTATTTTTTAACCCTAGTTGGAGAAAAGTTCCGACATTTTAATCGGAAATATTTATAACTATCAACAAATAAAAAAATTAAAAAAAACAATGAAAAAAAATGAAGTTCTGAATTCTTGCAGGTCAAATTTTGGAAAAATCTCAATAAAGTACAAAAATTGACATATCTCCCAAACTATAAGACTTAAGCTAGGGAAAGTAAGGTCCAATAATTAGCAAATGACCTCATCTATATGCGAATTTGCTATGGCGGGTTCAGTTCCAGACACCCTGTATAAGATGTAAAATAAATAAATAAATGCTTTGTTTGATATGTTCCCAATAAAAAACGATTAAATTGAAGAGTGCGTGGGCGTAAAATTAAATTGATTGACGTTCGTTAAATAATGCGACTTGTGTCAATTTGTTTTAACTTGTGTGTTGTGTGTATCTGTACGAGTATGTGTTCAGATGCCGAATGTGTGATTATTACTGGAAATCTATAAGCTGTTAGTACAGAACAGAAATACTAAGTGTAATTAAAAGGCGATGTAAAAACTGAGTGCAGGGGTTTACATTTACGGTTTATATTTTTTAAATACTTCATTCACATTATTATTATTTGTATATACATACATTAGAGTGGCCCGATGACGTATGACGTTTATTATTTTTTTAAACATCAAAGTGAAAGGGGTCTAAAAAGTTGCATTATGGATCACATTGAACGTAAAAATTATTTTAAAAAATATTCCATACTACTTTTGGCCCTCGACCGAGGTTTGAAGATTATCACTGTAAGAACATTTTGTTAATTATCTATACTGCTAAAATTATTTTTTGTTAGTAAAGATATAACTTTATCACATTACGAATTCGAACACGTTTTTAAACTACCGAAATGCAAAAAATTTACACTCCGCGGAACTGATTCCGTTGAGCGCCTGGTTAATATAAACGAAAACAATGGCTCATTAAAACGATGCTACCCATTTATTACAAAATAAAGAGCAACTCACGCCCTTTGATGCTTATTTAATATATTTTAATGCACATTATAAAATTTAATTAGGCTGATTTTCTTACTTAAATACGAAATGACAGCCGATTTAGCGCAAAAAATCAACTTTTTCGAAAGCTTTAAGCTCTGGTTGAGGGCCAAAAGTAGTATGGAATATTTTTTTTGATATTTTTGCACTCCGAATAATTCAAAAGGCAACTTTTTAGACCCCTTTCATTTCAAAAATCAAAAAAAAAAAATATCGACCCACCCTAATTATATATGTTATTCATTGTCTTTATAAAAGTAGATAATATTATAAGTTAGTATAAATATAATCTCCACCAACAAGCTACAGACATTGGCTTAGTGGGATTTTAGTTTTAGTAAAAAAAAGACAATTGAAATTTGAAAACTGTAAAAATGTATAATTATATTAATTAAATAAAAAAAAACCTTCCCCTCACTAAGCATCCAAAAACTACACATGATCCGAACGGGGGACCAAACGACCCCAGCGCCTACTTGTATATGGCATCAGGAGAATAAAACGTTAGAAGTGTTTATGACTGTGCAATAATTTATTCATGTTTTCGCGTACACATATTTTACTCATTCGTGTATTTTATTCATTTTTGTTGGTTTGCCGAATGCTTATGTACATAAAGTGAAAAGGACCAAATCGGTCTATTGAATCCCCCCCTTCGGTGCGGCTAGGTTGATTTACTTATAATTTTGAAAAACCGTTAGGTTTATGTAAACATATCGTCGCTTCAGTTCATTTTTGTCTAACAGACCAAAAAATCAGCAGAATTAGAGTTTTAAAGTTTTTTAAGAAATAGGCATAAATAATGACCACAACTTTAAAAAACCCTAAAACAATTTTTTTTTAAAATTGAAAATTTAAATTTTTTAAATATGGGCTTTCTCAGAACTTCTGTGCACTTAACTCAATTTCGTTAGAAATGGTCTTTTGGACAAAACGCACGAAAGCGACGATATTATAAGGTCCAAGCATGTTTCGTATTGACGAGCATTATCGATACGATTTAAATTTGTTGCAACAGAAACGGAAAACATTTTGAGAAGTCTAGGCGTTTACAGCGCTTACGATATGTCATCGGCTGGTTTGAGTGGCCACTCTACACACGGTGTAACATTCACCATTCTGTCAGGTTTAATCGTCCTCATTTCCTCAACTCTTCCATCTGTTGACTTTTGTGAAGTAAAAGAGCTGAAACCTTTATTGATGTGAGTGAGATTCATCTGGCTGAATCATTTTGCCAATGATGACGTTCAGTGGTTTTATTTTATTTGTTGACAAACTACCAAACTAAGCCAATGAAAAAAAAAATGTATCGCGTTATTAAAGCTAGGATTTTTATAAAGTTATGTGATTTATGTGATTGGATTCAATGATCAGTCTTACGTTTAAGGTATCTATCTGTAGAGAAACAATAAAATATTACACTAAGAAAAAACCTTTGAAATCTATATTTCACTTTCAGTTTTCCAGAAATAGAACACAACCTCAAGAATGGTAGGCGAACGCGTCAACCGCTACACAACGAGGCGGACTTATCTCCACTCGATTTTCTTATTATGATTTATATCCCAGAGCATTCGTCGAGTCGAGTATACTCGTCAAGGGATTGGATCTATTTCACACACATTAAATTTGTTAAAACTTAACGATAGAAGAAAAATTATAGACCTTTTAAATTGTAAATTCAATATGGGATTATTTCAACTTCAAGGTGCCTGGAAGAATGACTAGACAGGTGCCACCGTTTTGTAGCAACAATTTACGGACAGTGTAAACTTGTAATGCCGTATTAAATAGACTTCATAAAATCGGCAATAGTTATTCCCACGTATCTGATATTTTAGTGTAGGGTATTGTTCCTATAGAACAAACCTTTTGAACTTTTTCAAAGATGGTGAATGGTTATTATATTTATTTATTCATGCATTTCATGATGTACACAGTTTTTTGTTCACTTTGCCCAGCTGTATGAAACAGTACTTATGATTTTCTTGTTGTTTTACTGTAGAATGTTTTATTATTTAAACTTTCTACTGAATATGCTGTATAATTTTTAGGTTAATTTTTTTAATATAAATCTTGTATAATTTTTGGGTTTAATTTTTTTTTATAAATCTTGGGTATAAGGAAATTTATGTTTAAAAAAAAATATTAAACCAAATATGTAGTATTATAAATGTTTGTAAAAGGCGGATTTACCGTTTATGTTAATAAATTAAAATAATTGTAGATATTCTTCATCCGCCTGGAGTGATATTCCAAACGCTCTCGCAGCCGTAGAAAAAGTTTTTATCTCGCGTATTTTGTATGTAAATAAAATAAATAAGTGTTTTCTAGAAAAGCACAGCCGGACAAGGGTTATTGTACAGCGGCCTTAAAATGATTTTCACAAAAAGGCGCCATATGTAATTAATAATATAATAAATAATAATTATCCATATTAAAAATAATGACAAAGGGATTTGTTAATTTGTACCGTTGAGTACCCCTGTAAAAAGGCGAAGGTCTCTGCTTACGCAATCGCAGTACACTTGTTCGACATCTGACGTCGTCATAATATAGCGGGCCGATACGATTATAATAATAATTTGTTTGCTTCATCAACACTCTTACGCTGTTTGTTACACATCACGATTCGGAGATTCGAACGGTTCCTTGCATCGGCGCCATTGCGGGTTACAATAATGTTCAGTGCTACGGGAAAGTAGATATGAAACATGTTTTCTGACACGCGGTAGAAAGTAAAGCGTTTAATTTGGGGCGAAGTTTCTCGAACATCTACAAAAAAATAATAAAAATATGACAGTGGTTTGAGTATGTCCAAATGTTTGCCGACTGGCTGGATTTCCTCCCATGCGTTCAGCCGGATGAATCTCACCCACATGACAAAGGTTTCAGCTCTTTTACTTCACAAAAGTCAACAGATGGTGGAGTTGAGGAAATGTGGATATTTAAACATGGGCAGAATGGTGAATGTTACACAGTGTGTAGAGTTGCCACTTGATCCAGCCAGTGATAGGTCATAAGCCATGTAAATGCCTAGGCTTCAACATTCCCTTCTCAAAAACGATTCACCTTTTTTGCAACAAATGAATAAAAATACGTTTTGGTAAAAATGAACTACTTCATAGTGACCGACCGATGTTTCGGACAAAAATTGACCGAAACTTCGGTTTAGCCGAAACCTGCGGTCGGTATGAGTCGGATTACGTTCGGCTGCATAAGTTATATGTATAACATAACAAAGAACCAAAAAGCGCTAAAAATAAACTAATTGACTCATTAAATGTATGCCTTTTTTTTATTTCTAGGGAGAAAATCCCACCTCTCTGCAAACATTTGGACATACTCAAAACATTGTTAATTTATTAAACATTTATTTCAATAAACCCGGAAGGGTTTATTGAAATAATTGTTTAATAACAATTAGTTTAATAATAACTAATTGAAATAAATGTTTAATAAATGTTTAATTGAAATAAATGTTTAATAAGGGGAACAATAAAAACTTCTAATTTTGAAAGTTCTGAAGTGACTGTTTAACTTATTTTAAAAAGTTTCGGTTTCAGCCGAAACTAGAACAGAAGCCGAAATAAGGTTCCGGTTTCAGTTTCGGCTAAAAATCTTGTTTCGGACGGTCACTACGATGAAACGCCACAGGTTCAGGCGAACACGTGTTTAGAATAGTCAATCAATTATGCGTTGTGATTTATGATAGATTTCCTGTTTTCGGGAAGCCATTTTTAGCGTGTTTTGAAGAGTACGGAGTTTTCTTTTCAAATGTCAGGAAAATTCACCGATTAGAACAATTTGAACTCCCGGCGTCACGGGCGGTGTAATTTCAAAATTACAAAACTTTTGACAAATTGAATAACTAAAATGGCGCTATATATCATCCAGAGTAAGAATAATGATCAATTTATACATTTCAAAAGATAAATACGATACATACTTTTTAATTTATGACAATTGTGGTTCACTTCTATTACAATACTACCATTTATCTCTTTCTTACAAACATAATAAAATCTAGAAAAAAGCGAGACAACACACATTAGATGACACATAAACGAATTATTGTTAGGTGTCCAAACATAAGGTTGTTCAATGATGCCCCGAATTCGGGTGCGTCCACTTAATTTCCAATTACGAACGTGATGCGCGAGTACTTGAATAGCCTTTGGTACTTATTTGAAAAAACGAATGCAAGATGGCCGCCGGCCTAACAGCTGATTGCCCAACTGCGCGTTAGAAAAAACGGGAAGATGAGATAATACTCGAATAATACTTAATATTTTTATACCCCGAGGGCTGTAAACCCACGCAACCACGTCTTGAAGTTGAAAACAAGACGAAGGTTGAGTAATTAAAAGAATTAGAATCATTTTGTTCGTGATAAAACAGTTTACATTTCAAGCGGAGTGAAATCGGACAAGCCGTGTAATAAATTAAAGCGATTTTGTAAATAAAATAACACTTTATCATCAATAAATTAAGTAGATTTCGTGCGTAGATATATGTACTCGTATGTACACAGCGCCACCTAAAGTTATGTACATATTACGTTTCATATCAAATCGAAATGTCAAAAGTAAATTGAGATAAATTATTTTCTTGTGAATTTTCAATCTACAATCGACGGTGCTTATACGTAACACGTAGACGTCAAGAATCGATCGCGTTTGTATTAATGATTATAGAATTCAAAATATAACAGACCTCGCTAATGCTGTAAGAAATTAATATCACGCTGGTTACGGACGTTACGATAGGATTTGACGATGATGATTCAAGTCATTTTAACTTCTGAAGGATGCGTCTCAATGGCATCTGGTCAATACAAGATACGAACTTCAACATTATGTAAATATTCCTGCTTGGTACAAGTGAGAATTGATAGTATGATGAGATGAGTCGTAATTCCTCTAGAGTCTGGAGTACTTAGATGAGAGTTCCAGAAGCAGTGACTCAAGAACCAAAAGGTGGAATGAATAGCCACTATTGCAAATGCAGATATTAATATAAAATATAATGTTTAGTTGTTGGTAATTTAAATCAACGAGAAAGTTCAGTGCAACGGTAAATTTTTGATGATAAACTTACATTTATCAAACATATTGACAAGATTTCAAATGAAGCGCTAAGTACGAGTATGTTGGGATTTATTTGTAGGGTTACTAATAAATTTAAAAGTATCACACCAATCAAGTCACTTTTTGCTCCCTAGTTAGAAGTCGTTTAGAATATATTTAGTCTGGTCGCCCCATTATCGTGTACATTCTGATTCACTCGAGCGCGTCCAGAAGAAATTTCTAAAATATAATTATTTTAAAGTTCATATTCCAGCTGTTTTATTTAATTATAATCAATTGTTATCTTCAGCAAATCTTTTAAGACTTTCTGATAGAAGAATCCGAACTGACCTAATATTACTTTATAAAGTGATCAATTCATTAATTGACTGCCCAGATTTGCTGGTGTTGGTGCGTTTCCGTGTACCTGGTCGACATACCCGCCACAGATCTCCTTTTTGTTCTGCAAGTTCTAGGACCAACTATCACATGCACTCGCGTATCCCTAGGCTCCATATATATGGCAATCAGTTTGAGGACAAGGCTGATATATTTGGTTCTGGACTTGATAGTTATAAAACGAGTCTAATTTCTTTTTTTCTCTCGCAATATTATTCTTAAACTTTTCTTTATATTTAAAAATGTTTTTCATTTTTTTGTTTTTTTCATATTTATTTCGTTAATATTTTTGGTTGCTTATGTGTATTTACCTACTTGTTACTATTGTTATACGAGTAGTTATGCAATTTTTAATTTTTTTGTTATGTATTTATAAATGTTTTTTTTTTCATATTTATGTTCAATATATGTTGAAGGCAATTTATGCCGTTTAT